>NC_056748.1:216840844-216843344 GCF_019279795.1 Protopterus annectens
TTCTTGTGGAAGGGTACCTCTGATGAGTTTGACGTGTTTGTTGAGTATTTAAACAGCACTACTAATTTTTAAAATTTACCAAGTTTTTACTACTACCAAGATAAATTATTTAGATGTTTATTTGGAGAAAATGGTCAATGTTTTGTGTCAAGTGTGTATAGGAAGAAAACCTTTTCAAACACATACTTACACTTTTCAAGTTCTCACCCATTTTTCAGAAAAAAAGTGTTTTGAAGGGACAAATGGTGAGAATTTGTAGAATGACTTCAGATGAAATTTTATTTATCAATGAATGTGAAAACTTGAAGTCTATGTTTTTGGATAGAGGTTATCCTAGAGAATTGATTGACCAGACATTGCAGGAGGTAATTGAAGGAAGAAAGGGCAGATTTGCACCTATACTAGGCCAAGACTTTAATGCAATTTCTGTTACAACTATAAATAACACCATTGCTAAGGAGAGATAATGATTCGAGTCTAACTCTAACCTATGACGGACAGGCCAGTAGGGTTAGAAAAATTATAGAAAGGGAATGGGAAAATTTTGCAAAAGTATCTGACTTGGGACATATCTTTGACAAAGAAATAAAGTATACTTACAAAAGAGGTATGAACATAAAAGGAATCTTAGAAAATGTTAGTCATACAAGGAGAAGTGAAGAAAACAAAAAGAAAAACATGGTGTTTTTAAATGTGGAGCTTATGGTTACTGCAGCAATTTAAAAGTTGGTGATACACACTATTTGGCAGCCCGCAACAGGACACTTATTTTAGACTCCTTTGTTAACTGTAACACTAAGGGCATTATTTATATTGCATTATGTGGTCAATGTGAAGCTTTTATGTTGGTAAGAGCGAAAGAAAATGAAACAAAGAATTTATGAGCACCTGTACGACATCAGGACCAAGCGAGACACTAATTCTCTATACAAGCATACTTTGGTCTGTGATGGTGCTTATTTTAACTTTTTTGTTTTAGAAGTTGTACCACTTGACCCTCGGGGAGGTAGTTGGGAAACGTTAGTTGCATACAGGAACTCTACTGGCAAATAGTGCTAGAGTCAAATAAATTCCCGGGTATCAATGACATGATTACCTTGGCTCCGATATTAAAAATGAGATCAGCGAAACTTTAAAGAATAAACATTTACTAGTGTCCACTTGTTCTCACAAACTTTCTATTTGATATGTTTTATTTAAATTATTTACATAAAACACCTTGGTCCTTCACCTTTTATACATGTATTCATACATATATACCTATTTTTTCCACTAGAGGGCATCGAAAGACTAGATTATATAAAATGTTCTTTCAGTACAACATTTTATTTTAACATTTTTACAAATATATTTAATTATCTATTTAAATAAATTCTTATGTACTTATAATAATAAAAACAAATGTATTTATTGTGTGTTGTATAAATTGAAATGTTTTTAACAGTTGTATCAACTATTTTAACATTTGTATTACTGTTTACATATTCATGACAGGCAACTTCTTATTGGTTAGTTTGAATCAAATTGAAGTATTTAATTGTTGTTTTAGGGTGTGTAGTTTATCTGATGAAGTTTTTGACGAAACGTGAGGTGTATTGGTTGTTACGTATTCATTAAACTGCTGCTGTTCATTTTGGACTTTCATTAAACTGCTGCTGTTCATTTGGAACATACTCCGAGTTGGATTACTTATTTTTATAGCCCTAATTGTGGCACTTGCTGCTGAGTCTTTGGTGCATCCTTTTCATTTAAAAGAATAAGAAGATTAAGGGTGGAGGATATGAAATGGGACAAAGTAACGGCCAGAGAGATGGAAACAAAGGTAAGAAAAACTCCTAATCAGAAAACCCCAGACCCAGATGCAGTACTTAAGTTCTGGCTAAAAGTTTTAACATCTTTACATGAAGAGTTAGCCATGAGTAACAACTATTTGTATGCAAAGCTCAAACAGACACCAACCTGGTTAACAACAGAAAAAGGGATAATCCTCTTCAAGAGCGAGTCTATAAGCCATCTTAAAAACTATAGACCAATAACTTGCCTTTTGACAATATACAAATTATATAGTCCTCTAGAAAAACTGTCACAGTAATAGGAAAAAGGGGTAACAAAAAAAAGTTGCAAGGAACAAAGAATCATTTGTTGCTAAAGAAAGCCGTAGTAGAGCATTAGCATCGTAAAAAGGGGAAGAATCTAAGTATGGCATGGATAGATTACAAAAAAATCATATGACAGCCTTCCACATTCATGGATAAAGCAGTGCTCACAGATGTGTAACATACATCCTGCATTGGGTAGTTACATTACAGTGATCATGAAACTATGGCAAACCATTTTGCAGTTAAGCCATGACAAAAGGTAAATCAATTATTGCAGGGATAAAAATTCGAAGGGGACTCTTCCAGGCTGACTCTGTCACCACTGCTGTTTTGTCTTGCCCTTAACTCATTAAGCTGTTTACTTAACAGATTAGGTCATGACTACAATTTGGTTCCCAGAA
>NC_056748.1:216848344-216938344 GCF_019279795.1 Protopterus annectens
AGGTGTGGCATGCGATTATGTAGTGTGCCCGAACTACCATGGTTGGGCTAACCACCCGACGTTGTAAACTGTGGCTCTAGAGGATTGTCACTGTTGAAGTGCAAAAACGGGAAAAAAAGGGGTTATGGATGGATGCATGTATAGGAGAGAATTGGCTTTGGAAGGTACTCATAGTTATGTGTATGCCAGGTGAATGGAGAATAAGCATACTAGTGCCAGTGTTCAAGAGGAAAGGTTACATTAACAACTGTGTTCTGTACAAAGCTATACAACTCTCGTCACATTACATGAAAGTTCTAGAAAGGGAATAGCAGAAAGTAAGATGGGAGGTGAACAGTCTGGATTTATGACAGGATACTGGATGACTGCTTCAGCATATAATTTGCAATTGCATGGTCATCACCTTTCATCAGCAGATAACAAGTACCAGAAAACAAGAATGCAACTATTCAGCTGTTGTGATTGGCTCACTGCCTTCACCTGTTTGTAATGTGTGCTTATACCCAATTTAGTAAACTTAGTAAATGACAACAGCATTAGTCAGAACATTGTGGTTCAGAAAATCTCAAAGTGGTATTTCTGTTTAGTGATTTATAATAAAGTTGTTTTATTCATCTCCAGTTGCCAAGTTGTGTTTCAAAATTGTTGATTATAAAGGATGCTTGAAAATAATTGTGAATATAAGTACTTACACATCTCTCAAGACTATAAATTTGCCTCAGCTGCACAATGGTTGTGGCCCTTAGTTGTGCCTCAGTCTACTAACACATATATACATACATATATGGATATATATATATATATATATATATATATATATATATATATATATATATATATATATAGATATATATATACACACACACACACAGACATGCATACACATCCACAGACCCACACACACACACACACACACACACACACACACACACACACACACACACACACACACACACACACACACAAACATGCTAGATTAGGGACTTCCATTTTAAAGTAGTTATTATACATTAGACAGGCTAAAGGGTAAACTAGACCTAGAAATTGTGTTTCATTTATGCATAAAAGACAAGACAGTTAAGCAGAAAGAAAGGATAACCTTGCTGGTCAAGCATGAGAAGCAGTTTATTAGAAAGGAAAGATAAGCATAAAATGTGCAGGAAATACAGGAATACAGAATATTCTTTTCTCAAGGGAAAGATACAATCTTGCCAGCTACAGAATGTTAAATTAAGACCAAGGCTAAGAGGGCATGTAAAGCATCACAGGGTTTTGGTATTACTAAAATATACTTCAGATACAGTTAGAGAAGTCAGTTAAGGTTAGTTAGTTTGTTTGACCTGACTTTGCAGATATTCAAGCCTGAGTGTGGAAGTCAGGTCAAATAAAGACTGTTTTAATTTACATTATTCAGGACAATCAGAAGACATGCAGAAACTTAGAGTATATTCAGCAGCACTGTTAATGAAGACAGAATTCGGATATTGTAAATATCTAATAAAGCCTTAGTGAATAAACTACAGTGTTTGGAGAATTCATTCTAAGTACACAAACTTGGGCCATAAAGGAAAGATTGGCACCTGTTCAGCATGAGTTTGAGTAATTAACAAATAAGGCTTTTGCCTCAGTCTCATTTCAATTTCCAGTTAAATATGGTACAGTACAGTCTTATCAATTCTTACAATACATACATACATACATACACAAACACAAACACACACACACAAACATATATATATATATAAAAAAAACATACACGCACACACACACACACACACACACACACACACACACACACACACACACACACACACACACACACACACACACACACACACACACATATCTCTCTATATATAATAGTTCCTAAAGGTGTTTGCTTTCACTGGATCTCTGGATTTAATTTTAATTTCAAGCAATACTGCCTTATGGTTAGATCTGATGAGCAAAGGCATTACAATGGGTGGTTAACGCTGCTACCCATGTTTGTGAGTACAAGGCCAAGGATGTTTGTTACCCTGATTATAGAATGGACCAACTGTTCCAAGATGTTGGTATTAATGAAGTTTCACAATTGCAGGGCTTGTGCATTTTGAAGTGTTGTAGGATTCCCAATCTATAGAGGGATAATTGAGATCCCCCATGAATATCATACTGGATTGAATGGTGAGGGACTGTAGTGCATTGAGATAGGTAGTATGAGTTTTCTGGGACATGTAGGTGTGACCTTTAGGTTACAAGGATATGGTGCAAGACCCATGTTTATGGTGAGTCGCACATGTGTGATCACAGTGGGTCATACACTTTACTCTAAAGGTGACGTCATTTTTAATATAGACTGAGACTTTGCCACCTTTACTTCCCTCCTGGGTAGTAGCTGGTCTAAAGGTGTGAAAGGCATAATAACCTTGCACTGCTGGGGGACTGTCTGCGACTTTAAACTATGTCTCCATTACTACACAGATGTCCACACTCTTCAGGGAGAACAAGGCTTGCGGGGAGTGGTGTTTCTTGTTAAGACTTCTAGCATTGCAGAATACCACCTTAAGATATTCCAACTTAAATTCATGTAAGTCAGAAGGTTTATCAGTTTGGCATTGTCTAAAATGGCACTATGGGTGTGGGAAAGGTAGCTGCTAGTATCCTAAGGCCTACTGGGGAAAAGTGTAGACCATCCCTGATGAAGCAGCGTGGTCTGTCAACAATGTCCTCCCAGATGGCCAAACATTGTACTCCACTGGATTGACACTAGAAGCTAAAACAATTGTTAAAAACAATTGGTTTCTGTTGAGAATGTGGCATTATCCTTGGAGAAGGTAGCATGCTGCTCAGTGCTAGGCTCATACATGCCTGAGACACACAGTCAGCAAGCTCAATTATGTCTTCCTTCATATAGTTAAGGGAGGTATATCTTGTCATTAACATCCACATGGACTGTGACAGAGTTATACTGCTGCTGTGGTTCAATGCCCTGAGTGCCTGTGTGGCATGATAGTTCCTAGCCCTGGAAAGGCAGCTAACTGTGACTTTCTTCTTACTCAGTCTGGTGAGGGGTCATCAGTGTGCTTCACAATAGAATCAACAATGACCAGAAAATATGGCTATGTACTGATTTGCCTTAAGGACTTAGCAGTAGAGGCATTGGATACATTGTTACTATGTGTAGCTCTGGGTGGTATTTTAATGGAGTGTTTATGTGACGGCTGAGGACCTTTTTATTGATTGTGCTGTACAAGAGGTCTTAGTGGTTTTGGAAGGTGACCTGTAAGTGCCTCAGTATAAGTAGTTTTATGTGTGGGGTCTTTACCCTGTACAGTAGGCCTGGTGGAAGTATGACTGACAACCTCTATAGGACTAGTTTTGGTAGTATGAGACAGTTTTGCCTCCAGAATTAAAGTGTGTTTATGCTTTTTGCATACTATTTGTTATACTAAGAGTAAGAAGGTTTATCAGTGTGCATGAGGCAATTCCACTGATACCTCAGAATAATCATCTCAACCAGACTGACCACAGATAGAGTCAGGAAGTGCATATCCATGGCTACTGATCTACTAGGGAGGAGTGAAGGAAATTTAAATATTAAATAGTTTGATAACACAAGGGACTTGATGAACAAAGCTCACCTATGTGCAAACTAGATGTCCTAGAAGTTAAAAAGAAATCTGTCAAGAGAGTAAGGGTATTTTAAGGAAAATTTACACTGCTGCCGCCAAACACCTAAGGCATAGCAATTCAAATTTTTAAACAAGCTATTCCTGTGGACAATCAAATTAAAGGCACAATAAGACATACACCAGCTATTTACAGCTCAGAAGCCATAGGCTATCCTCTCCTGCAAAAAGAGTATAGATCACAACCCTTCTTAATGTAAAATAACTGATTTGGTGCCCAAGTGCTTATATCAGAACAAAGACACTTAGAATAACAACAAAGATAAGCCTTCACCAGCAATTCCCCATCTCACAAGGGTGGAGGCTAGCCTCTCCTTCCTCAACAGTGTAGACCAGAAATCTTCTTAATGTTAATGTAAAATAACTTGTTTGGAGCCAAAATACTTACAGACAAAATAGCCTTCAACCAGCATTTCAAAACTCAAAAGGGTGTAAGCTACCTCTCCTGTCACAAGAGTGTAGACCACAAACCTTTATAATGTAAGATAACTAGTTCAAATCAAAACTAAGAGGCTTGGAATAACAGTTACAATATAATCAGCTACTAACAAGCAATAATTAATGCAGCAGATTAAATGTAATTGAACAAATGAAATGAACACCTCAGGACCATTAAGACCCCCTAGATAACAAAGCAGAAAGCTAGACACGTGAGGTCTACTACAAGTGCTGGTGAGCTATTAGATCATGATACACTTGTTTGCTACCACTTGCTGGAAAAGGCAAGTGCTCTAACTCCCACTAACTCAGTCCTGCTTAACTATTTAGCCCTTCCATTCCTATCCAGTCTCTAGCCAATTACTCATCCCCTAATCATAAAACTCCACTCTCCCTCCCTAAATGAAAATTCCCCAATCATTCCCTAACCCTAAACATCCTCACTTTAACTCACATGTTGTGCTCAGGTGAGGTGCAGCAGCTGCTTGCCTGAACCCAGAATCAAGTTTGAGCATAAGTGGCACCCTGTACAACCTACAAGATATTTATGTGCCAAGCTGCTAGACAGTGGTCTTAGAGCACATGAAAAATAATACACTTGCAGTAGAAGCAAACATGTGCAATTGATGGCAAAGCATCATTATGCAGGGATTACTGCCATTTAATTTGGTCAGTCCCTGAAAGAGATTTTGTGAATTAATAAAGTCAATTCAAACCTGCTGATATTCTGAAGGAAACACATTTTCATTAAATTCAACATGCATATATATGTGCATCCACACATGCAAACAAACATACACACATGGAAATCTTGAAAAATTACTCACTTCCTACATTAAGTTATTTCAATCATATAATTTACATACTAAATAGGCTAGCTAGTAAGAAAAGTATATAATACTTGCCCAACATGCACAGCATATGAAATCACCTTCTAAGCATATATTAAATTCCTCCATCTTTGCTGAGGAACAAATTCAAATGAAATTGGAAACGACAATGTCTACCAGACATAATCTGGGGGTCAATACAGTATATCTAATAAACACTGCTGCTTAAAGAGTCAGACAGTATAGATCTGCTCCAGATGAAATACAGAAGAGAGAAATTCCAGAAAGCAGTAGCATAGTATTAAAAACAATAACTGAAATTATTCTAGAATCTGTTAGTTTAATTGTAGGTGCATTTATTTGTTAACTGGTTAAGTTAACTGGCCCTTCATGGATACTGGAGCTTGTTTTGGAGAGGGGTTAAGTAACTGTGTATGCAAAGAAAGTTAAGTTAGACACAAGAAGAATGTGCAAAAATCGTCACATGGATAGTGATGATAGGTCAGAACTGAACCCCAGACTCATCAGGCACAGATATTACCTATAAGCCACAGTACTGCACAACACATTTTTGAATCAACTGTAAGGGTATTAGGATACCTAGCAACACAATATAAAAATGCACTGCAAAACAGTGAAGCAGCATACAGAGCAGTAATCATGCTGACCACAGTTTTTTATTTACTGAAATGGTCAATTCTTTTTTATTTTAACAGTCAAAGCCAATGCCATGCTGCATCATATAGGTAAATAAGTCAGGAAAGAATGTAAGAGCCTTCTGGTCCCAGAACTGCAATTGGGTCCCTTTCCGATTCATCTTAGTGCAAGAAATCAGAGCAAAGCCTAAAGTAAATGGGGGAACAACTGCTCCAGACAGTAAAGGTCTTCTTTTCAAAATGATCGTTCATTGCGTTTACTATAAAAACGATTGGCAATGAGCGATCACTCTAAAAACTCACACACTGAAGTATAAAACAGTTGCAAAGCTGGAGGAACCTCTCAGCCTCTTTGAGCATGTAATTCAGACAAAGCTTAAAATAATGGGGGGGAATAACAACAATGTGAAAATACAAAGATCGTTCATTGTGGTTTCTATGGAAACGAACCGCAATGAACGATCGCTCTAAAAACTACATTATTAAAGTACAGAACAGCTGCAAAGCAGGAGGAACCTCTCAACTTCTTAGAGCAAGTAATCAAGACAAAGCCTAAATAATGGGTGGAAACAACAGCTCAGGAATGTGAAAATACGATCGTTCATTGTGGTTTGTATGGAAACAAACCACAATGAACGATCACTCCAAAAAATACATTATTAAAGTACAGAACAGTTGCAAAGCAGGAGGAACCTCCCAGCTTCTTAGAGCAAGTAATCGAGACAAAACCTAAATAATGGGGGGAAACAACAGTTCCGGGCAGTAAATGTTTTGTTTTTACAACTATCGTTCATTGCACTTACTACAGAAACGAACCACAATGAATGATACTAATGTTCGGAGTAGTTGTAAAGCAGGATTTCAGCCTCTTCCATCCAGAAATCTGGACATTGTTTAAATATTGTTCTTACAAACTTAAAAAGTTGATAAAATAACAAGTTTTGCATTAGTATGAATTTTCTGAAGGGTATAAAATTGGAAACTGAATTGTCTGCTATTATTTTTTAATGTCATTTGGTTATGACTTGGGACTGATTTTGCAGAAAACCAGAATTTTATGAAAACCAGACCAAAGTATAAGGCAAACAGCTGGACATTCCGTGATGGACCGTAAACACAAAGCGTAGTTGACACTGGGAACAAAAACAGGACTGGAATTGAATATTGCCACGCTATGTAAATGAAAAAGGACACCGTGGGTGGGGATGTGAGTGACATGGTAAAGTGGGCGGGATTTGGTCAGCTGTAGTGTGGACCCAAATTTTAAACTCTGGGATTGTCCCTTTAAGAAAATCTTTATCTGCACTTTTTTCAAATAATACAGCATTTAAATAGATTTATTTGTGTTGCATTGAATACTATCTAACTAGAAGTTGTGGATCTGTTTTTTCAGTTAATGCTTGTTAGAATTTAGTGCTTAATAGAATTTTTGCATAGACAGTGATAAGTGGGGGTAGTTTCACTTCATTGATATTCGTTCTGCCTTATATAAGTGATACATTTTGGATTATTTTCTGCTTAAACTATGAGGTTTGGCCGTCTAAGACCTATCTGCAATCAACTGGACGTATAAGTGAATTTAAGTAAATCTTTATCGGCACTTTTTTCAAATAATACAGCATTTAAATTTAATTATATCTGTTGCATTGAATACTTTCTACCTGGAAGTTGTGGCTCTGTTTTTTTTCAGTTAATGCTTGTTAGAATTTAGTGAATGTTAGAATTCATGCATAGCCATTGATAAGTTTGGCTAGTTTCACTCAATTGATATTCAGTTTCTGCCTTATGTAAGTGGGAAATTTTGGATTCTTTTCTGCTTAAACTCTGAGCTTTGGCTGGCAAAGACCCACCTGCAATCAATTGGACATAGAAGTGAATTTAAGTTAATCTTTATCTGCAGTTTTTTCAAATAATACAGCATTTAAATTGATTTAGTTGTGTTGAATTGAATGCTATCTAGCTGGAAGTTGTGGATCTGTTTTTTCAATTAATGCTTGTTAGAATTTAGTGCGTGTTAGAATTTCTGCATAGCCAGTGATAAGTGGGGGTAGTTTCACTTCATTGATATTTGGTTTCTGCCTTATATAAGTGGTACATTTTGGATTATTTTCTGCTTAAAATCTGAGCTTTGTCCGGCTAAGACCTACGTGCAATCAGCTGGACGTATAAGTGAATTTAAGTAAATCTTTATATGCACTTTTTTCAAACAATGCAGCATTTAAATTGATTTATTTGTGTTGCATTGAATACTATCTAGCTGGAAGTCATGACTTTGTTTTTTCAGTTAATGCTTTTTAGAATGTACTACTTGTTAGAATTCCTGAATAGCCAGTGATAAGTGGGGGTAGTTTCACTTCACTGATATCCGGTTTCTGCCTTATATAAGTGGTACATTTTGGATTATTTTCTGCTTATAATCTGAGCTTTGGCCAGCTAAGACCTACGTGCAATCAACTGGAAGTATAAGTGAATGTAAGTAAATCTTTATCTGCACTTCTTTCAAATAATACAGCATTTAAATTGATTTTTTTTGCATTGAATTCTATGTAGCTGGAAGTTGTGGCTCTGTTTTTTTCAGTTAATGCTTGTTAGAATTTAGTGCTTGTTAGAATTTCTGCATAGACAGTGATAAGTGGGGGTAGTTTCACTTCATTGATATTTGGTTTCTGCCTTATATAAGTGGTACATTTTGGATTATATTCTGCTTAAACTCTGAGCTTTGGCTGGCTAAGACCTACCGGCAATCAGCTGGATGTATAAGTGAATTTAAGTAAATCTTTATCTACACTTTTTTCAAATAATACAGCATTTAAATTGGTTTATTTCTGTTGCCTTGAATACTATCTAGCTGGAAGTTGTGGCTCTGTTTTTTCAGTTAATGCTTGTAAGAATTTATTGCTAATTAGAATTCCTGCATAGCCATTGATAAGTGTGGGTAGTTTCACTTCATTGATATTCAGTTTCTGCCTTATATAAGTGGTACATTTTGGATTATTTTTTGCTTGAACTATGAGCTTTGTCCGTTTAAGACCTATCTACAATCAACTGGACGTATAAATGAATTTAAGTAAATCTTTATTGGCACTTTTTTCAAATAATACAGCATTTACATTTAATTATATCTGTTGCATTGAATACTTTCTACCTGGAAGTTGTGGCTCTGTTTTTTTTTTCAGTTAATAATGGCTGTTAGAATTTAGTGCGTGTTAGAATTCATGCATAGCCAGTGATAAGTCGGGCTAGTTTCACTTAATTGATATTCGGTTTCTGCCTTATATAAGTGGGACATTTTGGATTATTTTCTGCTTAAATTCAGAGCTTTGGCCGGCAAAGACCCACCTGCAATCAACTGGATGTAGAAGTGAATTTAAGAAAATCTTTATCTGCACTTTTTTCAAATAATACATCATTTAAATTGATTTATTTGTGTTGAATTGAATACTATCTAGCTGGAAGTTGTGGATCTTTTTTTTCAATTAATGCTTGTTAGAATTTAGTGCGTTAGAATTTCTGCATAGCCAGTGATAAGTGGGGGTAGTTTCACTTCATTGATATTTGGTTTCTGCCTTATATAAGTGGTACATTTTGGATTAATTTCTGCTTAAAATCTGAGCTTTGTCCGGCTAAGACCTAAGTGCAATCAGCTGGATGTACAAGTGAATTTAAGTAAATCTTTATCTGTACTTTTTTCAGATAATGCAGCATTTAAATTGATTTATTTGTGTTGCATTGAATACTATCTAGCGGAAAGTCGTAGCTTTGTTTTTTCAGTTAATGCTTGTTAGAATGTACTGCTTGTTAGAATTCCTGCATAGCCAGTGATAAGTGGGGGTAGTTTCACTTCACTGATATCCGGTTTCTGCCTTATATAAGTGGTACATTTTCGATTATTTTCTGCTTAAACTCTGAGCTTTGGCCGACTAAGACCTACCTGCAATCAACTGGAAGTATAAGTGAATGTAAGTAAATCTTTATCTGCACTTTTTTCAAATAATACAGCATTTAAATTGATTTTTTTGTTGCATTGAATTCTATCTAGCTGGAAGTTGTGGTTCTGTTTTTTTCAGTTAATGCTTGTTAGAATTTAGTGCTTGTTAGAATTCCTGCATAGCCAGTGATAAGTGGGGATAGTTTCACTTCATTGATATTCGGTTTCTGCCTTATATAAGTGGTACATTTTGGATTATTTTCTGCATAAACTATGAGCTTTGGCCATCTAAGACCTATCTGCAATCAACTGGACTTATAAGTGAATTTAAGTAAATCTTTATCTGCACTTTTTTTTCAAATAATACAGCATTTAAATTGATTTATTTGTGCTGCATTGAATTCTATCTACCTGGAAGTTGTGGCTCTGTTCTTTTTCAGTTAATGCTTGTTAGAATTTAGTGCGTGTTAGAATTCATGCACAGCCAGTGAAAATACAGGCTAGTTTCATTTCATTAATATTCGGTTTCTGCCTTATATAAGTGGTACATTTTGGATTATTTTCTGCTTAAACACTTAGCATTGGACAGATAAAACCTACCTGCAATCAACTGGACATATATGTGAATTTACGTAAATCTTTATCTGCACTTTTTTCAAATAATACAGCATTTAAATTGATTTATCTGTGTTGCATTGAATACTATCTAGCTGGAAGTTGTGGCTCTGTTTTTTCAGTTAATGCTTGTTAGAATTTAGTGCTTGTTAGAATTCCTGCATAGCCAGTGATAAGTCGGGGTAGTTTCCGTTCACTGATATTCGGATTCTGCCTTATATAAGTGGTACATTTTCGATTATTTTCTGCTTAAACTCTGAGCTTTGGTCGCCTAAGAACTACAGTATTTAATTTGAGTGTTGAAGGAATTTTTAACTGAAGTTATTCTGCTCTTCAGTAACTTGAACTGAAGCTAGTGTTGGCTGAATTTTGTTATTTGCTAGTAATTACAGGGTGGGGGTAGCCACATTCTTTGATTTCCTGTCCTTGCATATTTAAACTGGTGCATGTGAAATAATTCCTGCTTTAAAACTTCAGCTTGGCCAGCTAAGAACTTGGTTATATTCAACTGGACGTATAAGAGAATTTAAGTACCTTTATCTGCACTTTTTTTAAAAAATACAGTATTTAATTTGAGTGTTGAAGGAATTTTTAACTGAAGTTATTCTGCTCTTCAGTAACTTGAACTGAAGCTAGTGTTGGCTGAATGTTGTTATTTGCTAGTAATTATAGGGTGGGGGTAGCCACATTCTTTGATTTCATGTCCTTGCATATTTAAACTGGTGCATGTGAAATAATTCCTGCTTTAAAACTTCAGCTTGGCCAGCTAAGAACTTGGTTATATTCAACTGGATGTATAAGAGAATTTAAGTACCTTTATCTGCACTTTTTTTTAAAAAATACAGTATTTAATTTGAGTGTTGAAGGAATTTTTAACTGAAGTTATTCTGCTCTTCAGTAACTTGAACTGAAGCTAGTGTTGGCTGAATTTTATTTGCTAGTAATTACAGGGTGGGGGTAGCCACATTCTTTGATTTCCTGTCCTTGCATATTTAAACTGGTGCATGTGAAATAATTCCTGCTTTAAAACTTCAGCTTGGCCAGCTAAGAACTTGGTTATATTCAACTGGACGTATAAGAGAATTTAAGTACCTTTATCTGCACTTTTTTTAAAAAAATACAGTATTTAATTTGAGTGTTGAAGGAATTTTTAACTGAAGTTATTCTGCTCTTCAGTAACTTGAACTGAAGCTAGTAGTGTTTGCTGAATTTTGTTATTTGCTAGTAATTACAGGTGGTGGGGTAGCCACATTCTTTGATTTCCTGTCCTTGCATATTTAAACTGGTGCATGTGAAATAATTCCTGCTTTAAAACTTCAGCTTGGCCAGCTAAGAACTTGGTTATATTCAACTGGACGTATAAGAGAATTTAAGTACCTTTATCTGCACTTTTTTTAAAAAATACAGTATTTAATTTGAGTGTTGAAGGAATTTTTAACTGAAGTTATTCTGCTCTTCAGTAACTTGAACTGAAGCTAGTGTTGGCTGAATTTTGTTATTTGCTAGTAATTACAGGGTGGGGGTAGCCACATTCTTTGATTTCCTGTCCTTGCATATTTAAACTGGTGCATGTGAAATAATTCCTGCTTTAAAACTTCAGCTTGGCCAGCTAAGAACTTGGTTATATTCAACTGGACGTATAAGAGAATTTAAGTACCTTTATCTGCACTTATTTTTAAAAAATACAGTATTTAATTTGAGTGTTGAAGGAATTTTTAACTGAAGTTATTCTGCTCTTCAGTAACTTGAACTGAAGCTAGTGTTGGCTGAATTTTGTTATTTGCTAGTAATTACAGGGTGGGGGTAGCCACATTCTTTGATTTCCTGTCCTTGCATATTTAAACTGGTGCATGTGAAATAATTCCTGCTTTAAAACTTCAGCTTGGCCAGCTAAGAACTTGGTTATATTCAACTGGACATATAAGAGAATTTAAGTACCTTTATCTGCACTTTTTTAAAAAAATACAGTATTTAATTTGAGTGTTGAAGGAATTTTTAACTGAAGTTATTCTGCTCTTCAGTAACTTGAACTGAAGCTAGTGTTGGCTGAATTTTATTTGCTAGTAATTACAGGGTGGGGGTAGCCACATTCTTTGATTTCCTGTCCTTGCATATTTAAACTGGTGCATGTGAAATAATTCCTGCTTTAAAACTTCAGCTTGGCCAGCTAAGAACTTGGTTATATTCAACTGGATGTATAAGAGAATTTAAGTACCTTTATCTGCACTTTTTTTTTAAAAAATACAGTATTTAATTTGAGTGTTGAAGGAATTTTTAACTGAAGTTATTCTGCTCTTCAGTTATTCCCACCCACCCGCCCTGTTTTTGTTTTGGTGTTAATCTTAGTGGCATTGAAACTGCCCGCCCCTCAGCCTGCCTCTGGGCCCATCTCATTTGCTCACTCAACTGAGTGCAGTGAGATCATATTCTGATTTCAGGCACTCCTACTGTGTACAAAGAGAGCATCTGGGAAATAGAAAAAAATTAAGCTTATTTCCTGCCTTTCTTGTTAAGTGGTACAGACTATTTGTAGGCTTCTGAGCCCCCAAGCCCTTCTGTGTTTGAGGGAAGCCTTCTAGCTTGTTTTTTTTCTTTTAACTAGCCAGTTTTCTAGTTTCAGCACTCAAATCTGTTTCTTTGATCTCAGCACTTGTTCAGAAAAAAAAAAAAAAAATTTCATCTGCTTTTACTGTACTTGTGTTTTACCTACTTCTTTTTACTTTTGCATCATCTTAAAATACTCAATTGTATTTATTACTGCTTGGTGTAACTCATTCTAAGCCTTTTGGTTTAAACACTTGGGCTTCGGACCAGTTAGTTGTTTTGCACTGAGAGGGTTTGTGGTCTGCACTGTTGTGGCAGAACAGGTAGCTTACATCCTTCTTGGTTGAGAACTGCTGATTGAGGGCTCAGTGCCTGTTATTCTAAAAGTGTATTAATTCTGGTTTAAGCACTTGGGCTTTCAAGCCAGTTATTTTACATTAAGAGGGTTCGTGGTCTGCACTCTTGTGGGAGGAGAGGCTGGACTCTGCCCTTCTGAGCTGGGAATTTCTGGTTAAAGGCTTATAGTGCATGCATATCTGAACTGTTTCTTACTGAAGTTGGTGCACCTTGTTTGCTGTGGCATAGACTGGATTCGGGCCTGCTGGATCTAGCTTTGTTTGTGTAACTTGAGCACTAATCCAGACATTCTCTAAAGTATTCAATGGTATTTATTACTGCTTGGTTGTAACTTGATTAAAGTGTAGCTATCATTCAAGTCTTTTGGATTAAGCACTTGGGCTTCAGACCAGTTGTTTTACATTAGGAAGGTTTGTGGCAAGCACTGTGGTGGCAGGACAGGTAGCTTTCATCCTTCTAAGTTGGGAACTGCTGATTGAGAGCCCAGTGTCCAAGTGTATTAGTTCTGGTTTAGGCACTTGGGCTTCAGGCCAGTTATTTTACATTAAGAAGGTTCGTGGTCTGCACTCTTGTGTGAGAAGAGGCTGGACTCTGCCCTTCTGAGCTGGGAACTTCTGGTTAAAGGTTTATAGTGCCTGAATATTTGAACTGTATCTTACTGAAATTGGTTCACCTTGTTTGCTCTAGCATAGACTAGATAAAGGCCTGCTGAATCTAGCTTTGTTTATATGCTTGTTGTTTGTTTGCTTGTTATTTCCCTGGAAGCTAATTCCACCTAATACGCAACTTCTCAGCGCTTCTGTGGATCACTAGTGATATCTGCATTGCTTACTGTACTTATTTCCTTGTTTCACTTAAAAGAAAGTTACTGTTTGTCGTTTTTGCATTTAGTTACTTGTAACACATTGCACTCAAGTTACCTGGCACTTGCTCACTAAAGCAATTATATAAGTCAGCACTAAAAATTAAAAGCACTACACCCTCACTCCCCACTGGCCCTTGTTTTCAATTAAGGAATTCCCAGTATTATTCTAGCATGTCTAAAGGTCAGTTGTCAATCTTCTCTCTGGTCCAGCTGGTGAATCTGGGAATCTTGAGGCAATGTTATAACTGCCTCATGTACACAGACAACCCTCTCCTCCTCCCACATAACACAAATACTTGCGAGAGATGCAGCTATTTAGCCAAACTGGAGGCTGAGCTCTCTCAACTCAGGACTGGCAAGACCAGACAGGAGGAGAAGGCAACTACACACACCACAAAACCAGCCTCACATAATGCTACCACTCCACTGAATCAAATACATAAACACACAAAGACATACTCGGAGGCTCTGAGTAAAATTTACCTAAACAGCAGAGGCCTCCAAAGCAGACACCCAAACAACTGCTACCTCAAGACACCCCACAAGCAACACATAAACCACAAAAGCAGTGTGCAAAGCAGTCACAGCCCTTAAGGCCAAATACAACACCAAACATACTTGTCATAGGTGACTCCATAGTCAGACACACTGACGTCCCACTCACCAGGCTGAACAAGGAGAGGGTCACACTAAGCTGCCTATCGGGTGCTAGAATCCGCCACATAACACAAGCACTCGGGTCACTCCATGGCAACTACAAATATGACACAGTCATTGTCCATGCTGGTGTGAACGACCTGAGACGTACCTCCCTGGACTACATGAAAAGAGACATAGAGGAGCTCTCTGATTATGTAGCCCAGGCAGGTATGACCCTAACCCTGAGCAGTATCCTTCCTTCACCAAGAATGATGCCACAATATAGAGACAAGATGATCAACTTTAACAATTGGCTTAATGTCTGGTGTCATTCAAAGGGGATCCAGTGTCTGTCTGCCTGGGATGACATGCTTGACAAGCCACGCTGCTTCGCAAGGGACGGCTTGCACCTGTCACCCCTGGGATTCCGGATATTGGCTAAGGCTCTTGCCACCCCCATAGTGCCTTTTTAGGCAAGGCTCAAATTCTAAACCTACCACCCTAGAAAACAAAAATGGGAAGAAACTGAGGGTAATGCTGCTCAATGCCAGAAGTCTAAATCTCAAAATGCACGCACTCGAGGCCCTTCTCAGTATGGAGAACATCGATGTCTGTGCTGTAACTGAAACCTGGTTCAAGGCTCCTGAGAGGACCCCGCACTATTAGGTTTTACCTCATATCATGCTCCGCCCCAAAACCCAGACCTCACCACAAAAGGAGGGTGTATCCATATTCATAAAGGATACCCACACCTCCAGGTTGGTGGCAACGCACAAGCTTCGAAACCATCCAGGTGCAACTAACCATAGGCAAAACTGCTCTACAAATTGTAGCATGCTACAGGCCACCCTCTCAAACTCAGGAACCCCACACAGCCTTCCTGAAGACACTGGAGGGTATAAATGTATCTCCAAACACCATCATATTGGGTGACTTCAACTACCCGAATATAGACTGGGAACATTACTCAAGCCCTAACTTTCTAGCCCAACGGTTCCTGGAGTTCATAAATTCAAATGCCATGGAACAGCTAGTCACTGTTCCCACGAGAGGAGAAAATATACTAGATCTCATTGTCACAAACATGGGGACAAAATGCTCCACACCGAAGTATATCCCTCATTGGTGAGATCTGATCATAAACTAATCTCACTGGAAATCCACATCCGCCCCACCCCAAACAAAAGACCATAGTGAAGAACTTCTCTAAAGCAAACTTCACACTACTCAAGACTGGTGTGGTATCCTTCAAGGCCCCTGAGCCAGTGGAAACCACAACCCAAGCTGCGAAGCCCTTACAAATGCCTTCTATGAACACCTCCAGGACTGCATGGATCAGGCAATCCCAAATAAAACCAAGACTCTTTCCACAAAGGGCAAACGTCCAGTCTGGTGAACCCCAGCCATTAACAAACTTTACAATAAGAGGAGAAAGCTATTACATGATAGAACAAAATCCATAAAAGGGAAGTCACCCCTGATCATTATTAGTAAAAAATACGAGCACTCATAAAATCAACTAAGGCCAATTTTGAGAGAAAGATTGCCATGGATTCAAAGGACAATCATAAGGCCTTTTTCAGCTATGTTAGGAACCTGGGTGGAAACTCCCAGATATGCTCAGAATTAGTTCAAAATGATACAAAAATCACTGAACCCACAGACATTGCCAACATACTGGCAGACAGGTTCAGTGCAAACTTCACCCCTCTCCCCTAAAGGAGAGATAACTATCCCAGCCGAGTGTAGCCTCCCGGACATCTCAAATGCACAGGTGAAAGCTGCTCTCTAAAGCTAAAACACAGCATCAATGGGACCGGATGGTGTCCCCGGCTGTGTGCTACACGAGCTAAATGAGGAATTAAACCCGCACATAAGGCAGCTGTTTAATCTCAGCCTTACCACAGGATACGTGCCCAAGGAGTGGCGTACGGCAACTGTTGTCCCACTCCACAAAGGTGGCGCCTCTACGGACCCTGGTAATTACCGCCCATAAGCTTAACAAGTCTAGTCTGCACTGCTATGGAGAGGATCATAATGGATCTCTTAAACTAAGATATCGGGTACTTGCACACTTTGGACCCGACCCAGTTTGCCTTTGTCAAGGGAAGATCATGCCTTTTGAACTTGGTCGACTTCTTCAAACAGTCACCAAGGCCATTGATGAGGGAAAGGCAGTCCATACAGCCTACCTTGACCTTGCAAGGCTTCGACACAATACCCCACTCGGTATTGTAGAAAAACTTACCAGCTTAAATGTAAACCCATATGTCACAAGATGGGTTGCAAACTGGCTTAAGGACAGAACCCACAGGGTTAGAGTTGCTGGCGCTGTGTCAGACTCCAAGCCGGTCACAAGTGGTGTCCCACAGGGCTCGGTCCTTGGCCCCTATTGTTTGGCATCTACTTCTCAGAAGTACAGGCCAACATGGGAGGACTTTGGCTGACAAAGTTTGCAGACGACTGCAAACTGGGCCATAGTGGAAAGTGCATCGGACACAGATATCCTTCAGAAGGGACTCACGGAAACAGATAGCTGGTGCCAGAGCCATGGCCTGAAGTTAAACGCCAAAAATGTATAGTCATACCCTTCGGAAAAACAAGGTAACCCCAAGCTACCATATAGGTGGCAATCCACTAAGCAAGAAGAGGTTATCAGGGACCTGGGGACCCAGGTTGACAGTGGCCTTTCTTTTGACACTCACATTGCTAAAGTGGTTAGAAAGACCTTCTACATTGCCCACCTGATCATGAAGGGATTCACATCCAGATCTAGTGAGGTCATTGTTCCCTGTACTCTTCACTTATCAGACCAATGATCGAGTACAATGCCCCATTCGGGATGTATCTCACCCGACATCTGCAGCAATTGGAGAGACCCCAAAAGTTCCTCACCAAAAGGATAAAGGGACTCCAAAATCTGTCATATGCTGCCAGATTGAAGAAACTCCAGCTCTATTCAGTCGCATACCGCCTGCTCAGAGGTGACATGTGCCTGACATACAAGGCCATGTCCAACCCGGAATTAATGGACATGCTCCACCTCAAAAAGTCCAAATCCACCAAAACCACTAGAGCAAGCGACTTAAACCTTAGCACGGATATAAATAGGATGTGCTGGAGGGATAGATTTATCACCCAGAGACTCCCTATGCTGTGGAATAAAATCCCGGTCCATGTGAGGCAGAGCACCTCGCTGACTCTGTTCAAGAGAAATCTAGACCTGTGGATGGGAGATCATAGGTTTACCCCGGGAATCATCTCTGTGTCACTGCTGGACAGAGGCACAACAAACTAATGGGCACAGTATTTTTTCATATAAGGGGTGGCGTAAGCCACAAAAATTTGGGCTAGGCTTATAAATGCCTCAGGGCAGATAGCCTAGTATAAACCTATGAACCTATGAACCTATGAACATGCAATCAACTGGATGTATAAGTGAATTTAAGTAAATCTTTCTCGGCCTTTTTTTCAAATAATACAGCATTTAAATTGATTTACTTGTGTTGCATTAAATACTATCTAGCTGGAAGTTGTGGCTCTGTTTTTTTCAGTTAATGTTTGTTAGAATTTATTGCTTGTTAGAATTCCTGCAATGCCAGTGATAAGTGGGGGTAGTTTCACTTCATTGATATTCATTTTCTGCCTTATATAAGTGGTACATTTTGGATTGTTTTCTGCTTAAACTCTGAGCTTTGGCCGGCTAAGCCCTACCTGCAATCAACTTGACGCATAAGTGAATTTAAGTAAATCTTTATCTGCACTTTTTTCAAATAATACAGCATTTAAATTGATTTATTTGTGTTGCCTTGAATACTATCTAGCTGGAAGTTGTGGCTCTATTTTTTCAGTTAATGCTAGTTAGAATTTACTGCTTGTTAGAATTCCTGCATAGCCAATAATAAGTGGGGGTAGTTTCACTTCATTGACATTCAGTTTCTGCCTTATATAAGTGGTAAATTTTGGATTATTTTCTGGTAAACTTAGAGTTTTGGCTGGCTAAGATCACCTGCAATCAACTGGACGTATAAGTGAATTTAAGTAAATATTTTTCTGCACTTTTTTCAAATATTACAGCATTTAAATTGATTTATTTGTGTTGCATTGAATACTATCAAGCTGAAAGTTGTGGCTCTGTTTTTCCAGTTAATAATTTTTAGAATTTAGTGCTTGCTAGAATTCCTGCATAGCCAGTGATAAGTGGGGGTAGTTTCACTTCATTGATATTCGGTTTCCGCCTTTTATTAGTGGTACATTTTGGATTATTTTCTGCTTAAACTCTGTGCTTTGGCCGGCTAAGACCTACCTGCAATCAACTTTACCTATAAGTGAATTTAAGTAAATCTTTATTTGCACTTTTTTCAAATAATACAGCATTTAAATTGATTTATTTGTATTGCATTGAATACTATCTACCTGTATGTTGTGGCTCTGTTTTTTCAGTTAATGCTTGTTAGAATTTAGCGCTTGTTAGAATTCCTGCATAGCCAGTGATAAGTCGGGGTAGTTTCACTTCATTGATATTCGGTTTCTGCCTTATATAAGTGGTACATTTTGGATTATTTTCTGCTTAAACTCTGTGCTTTGGCCGGCTAAGACCTACCTGCAATCAACTTTACCTATAAGTGAATTTAAGTAAATCTTTATCTGCACTTTTTTCAAATAATACAGCATTTAATTTGATTTGTTTGTATTGCATTGAATTCTATCTAGCTGAAAGTTGTCTTTCTGTTTTTTTCAGTTAATGCTTGTTAGAATTTACTGCTTGTTAGAATTCCTGCATAGCTAGTGATAAGTGGGGTAGTTTCACTTCATTGATATTCAGTTTCTGCCTTATATTAGTGGGACATTTTGGAATATTTTATGCTTAAACTCTGAGCTTTGGCCACCTAAGGCCTATCTGCAATCAACTGGATGTATAAGTGAATTTAAGTAAATCTTTATCTGCACTTTTTTCAAATAATACAGCATTTAAATTGATTTGTTTCTGTTGCATTAAATTCTATCTAGCTTGAAGTTGTGGCTCTGGTTTTTCAGTTAATGCTTGTTAGAATTTAGTGCTTGCTAGAATTCCTGCATAGCCAGTAATAAAAGGGGGTAGTTTCACTTCATTGATATTCAGTTTCTGCCTTATATAAGTGGTACATTTTGGATTATTTTCTGCTTAAACTCTGAACTTTGGCCGACTAAGACCTACCTGCAATCAGTTGGACGTATAAGTGAATTTAAGTAAATCTTTATCTGCACTTTTTTGAAATAATACAGCATTTAAATTGATTCATTTGTGTTGCATTGAATACTATCTACCTATAAGTTGGATCCTCCTCCTGGGTTCATCTCATTTGCTCACTCAAAAAAAAAAAGTACTTTATTCATCTGCTTTTACTGTATTTGTGTTTCTTCCTACTTTATTATTTTATTTTGCATTTGTGTCATCTTAAAAGTACTCAATTGTATTTATTACTGCTTGGTGTAACTATGATTCTAAGCCTTTTTTTAAGCATTTGGGCTTCAGACCAGTTGTTTTACATTACGAAGGTTTGTGGTCTGCACTGTTGTGGCAGGACAGGTAGCTTAAATCCTTCTAAGTTGGGAACTGCTGATTGAAGGCTCATTGTCTGTTATTCTAAAAATGTATTAGTTCTGGTTTAAGCACTTGGGCTTCAGGCCTGTTATTTCACATTAAGAAGGTTTGTTGTCTGCACTATTGTGGGAGGAGAGGCTGTACTCTGCCCTTCTGAGCTGAGAATTTCTGGTTAAAGGCTTATAGTGCCTGCATATTTGAACTGTATCTTACTGAAATTGGTGCGCCTTGTTTGCTGTTGCATAGACTAGAGGGAGGCCTTCTGAATCTAGCTTTGTTTGTATAACTTGAGCACTAATCCAGGTTTTCTTAAAGGTATTCAGTTGTATTTTTTACTGCTTAGTAGTAACCTGACTAAAGTGTAGCTATCCTTCTAAACCTTTTGGTTTAAGCACTTGGGCTTCAGTCCAGTTGTTTTACATTAAGAAAGTTTGCGGTCTGCACTGTTGTGGCAGGACAGGTAATTTACATCCTTCTAAGTTGGGAACTGCTGATTGAAGGCTCAGTGTCTGTTATTCTAAAAGTGTATTAGTTCTGGTGTAAGTACTTGGGCTTCAGACCAGTCATTTTACATTAAGAAGGTTTGTGGTCTGCAGTCTTGTAGGAGGAGAGGCTGCACTCTGCCCTTCTGAGCTGGGAATTTCTGGTTAGAGGCTTATAGTGCCTGCATATTTGAACTGTTTCTTACTGAACTTGGTGTATAAACTAGATTCAGGCCAGCTGAATCTAGCTTTGTTTATATAACTTGAGCACTAATCCAGGCCTTCTTTTTTGGGGAAGGTTCCCCTGCACCCCAGTGACAGGAGTGTGCAGTTAGAACTTGTCTGATTGAAGACTACAGGAACAGGGCTCAGGTTTGAGATTTTTTTTTACTGGTTAATTGGGTAATTTGTTTAAAAGCCTTTTCTGGTTGCTTGTAATCATCTAAAGCTGTTTTAAGTGTATTTTTTACTGTTTGTAGTCATTTAAAGCTGTTTTAAGTGTTTTTTTTACTGTGTTTGCCTTATCTTTTCAAAAAAAATGTTTCCTTGTTTCCCATCTTTCTAAGCTAGTATAGTCCACTTTTCAGGCTAGTGCTGAATTCAGGGCTGTGTTGCAAGTTTCTGAGATGCCCATACTTTACTTGGATAGAATGAGGTTTCTCTGTTCACCTGTGAGAGAGGAAGCTTTGAGCAGCCATTTGTCCCTGGAGGAGTGGTTCCAGCCCAGAAGTTAGTAGTTTATAGGCCATTTGGGGCTAATTTCTATCTCTTTCATTTCCCTGCTGTAAAAACCATGTTTGCATGGTTTTGCATGTCCCAGCAGCACCGGTTAGCTAGGGCTAAATTATTTCCGGCTCCACCAAGTCTCCTCTCAAGTTTTTCCCTTGAAAGTAGTCTAACTCTCAACCTAAGCACTTAAAAAGCATCCTAAAGTCCAGCACTTGCTCAGACCTAATAGCAAGCACTAATATACCCTGACACTTGATGGCCCAGCAGGGCAAGGCTCATTATTCACCCCTCACCAACCAAGCGACTAAGCAGCTCACCCTACTATTCAGGCATGACCAAAGGGCAATTTCAGGTATACTCTCCAGTCCAGCTGGTGAACTTGGGTATCCTGAGGCAATGTTACAACTGCCTCATGTACACAGACAACCCTCTCCTCCTACCACAAAACATTAACATATGCGAGAGATGCAATTATATAGCTAAATTGGAGGCTAAGCTCTCTCCACCCAAGACTGGAACAGGCAGTCATGAGAAGAAGTTTAACACTTGCACCACACCTCCAGCCTCACACAGACATACTAAACCACCACTGGAAAAAAATGCACATAAATACACAAAATCATACTTGGAGGCTCTAAATAAAAACCTGCAAAAGCATCAGTGACCTTCAAAGCAGACACCCAAAAAACCTGCACCTCCCATTACAAACCAGACAACACATAAAACACAAAATCAGTGTGCTGCACAATCACAGCCCTTAAGGTGAAATAACATACCTAACACACTAGTAATAGGCGACTCCATAGTCAGGTACACTGATGTCCCACTCACTAGGCTGGACAAGGAGAAGGTTAATGTCAGCTGACTGTCGGGAGCCAGAATCCGCCACATAACACAAGCACTCAGGTCACTCCAGAACAAGTACAAATATGACTCTGTCATTGTTCATATTGGTGTGAATGACCTGAGATGTACCTCCCAGGACTACATGAAAAGAGACATGGAAGAGCTCTCTGATCATGTAGCCCAGGCAGGTATGACCCTGCTCTGAGTAGCATCCTGCCCTCACCAAGAATGATACTGCAGTATAAAAAAAAAGAATCAATTTCAACAATTGGCTAAGCTTCTGGTATCATTCAAAGGGGATCCAGAGTCAGCTTGGGACGACATGCTCGACAAGCCTTGTTGCTTCGCAAGAGATGGCTTGCACTTGTCACCCCTAGGCTTCTGAATACTGACCAAGGCTCTTGCTGCCCCCATAGTGCCTTTTTTAGGCAAGGCTCAAAAGTCAAACCCACCTCCATAAATAGCACAAATAAAAAAATGAGGGTTATGCTACTCAACAAAAGAAGTTCAAATCTCAAAATGCACATGCTCGAAGCACTCCTCAGTATGGAGAACGTTGACATCTGTGCAGTAACTGAAACCTGGTTCAAGGCTCCACAGAACACTCCAGCACTACTGGGATGCAACTCATATCACCCATTTCGGCCACAGAACATGGACCAAAACACAAAAGGAGGGGGTGTATCCATATTCATCAAGGATACCTACACCTCCAGTTTAGTGGCGCAGCATGATACCTCTGAGATCATCAATGTGCAACTAACATCAGGAAAATCTGCAATGCAAATTGTGGCCTGCTACAGATCACCCTCCATGACCCAGGACCACCACTCCACCTTTCTGGAGACACTGGAAAACATGAAGGTCCTACCGAACACCCTGATATTGGACAATTTCAATTACCCTACAGTTAACTGGGAAAACTACTCAAGTACAAACTCCCAGGTCCAGCGCTTCCTGGAATTTATCAACTGAAATGCCCTGGGATCAGCTGGTAAACTCCCCTACCAGAGGTGAAAACATATTGGACCTGGTCATCATCAACATGGTCGACAGGTGTTCCGCACCAGAGGTCAACCTGTCACTGGTTAGATCAGACCATAAACTAATCACTCTGGATGTCCACCACCCCCAACCAAGGAAACCACAGTGAAAAACTTTTCTATAGCAAACTTCACCTTACTTAAGACAGAGGTGGTAAGTTTCACAGCCCCCACGCTAAAGGATAACAGTGTCCAAGATGCAGGAACCTTTACAAATGCACTCTATGAGCACCTACAAGGATGCATGGATTGTGCCATCCCTTGCAAAACCAAGACTCACTCCCCTAAGAGAAGGAAACCAGTCTGGTGGACCCCTGCCATTAACATGCTATACAACAGAAGGAGGAAACTAGTTCAGAAAAAAAGCAAATCCCAAGAAGGAAAGACATCCCTGATCAGTATCAGTAAGAAACTAAGGTCCCTCATAAAATCATCCTTGGCTAACTTCAAAAGAAAAATAGCCAAGGATTCAAAAGATAACCACAAAGCCTTCTTTAGCTATGTCAAAAATCTAAGTGGCAACTCACAGATATGCTCTGAGGTAGTGCAAAATAGCACAAAATAGACTGAACCTACTGATATTGCCAACATCCTGGCAGATAGATTCAGTGCAAACTTCACCTCCCTCTCACCCTTAAAAGGGCCCACAACAATACTGGAAAAGTGTAGTGTCCCAGAAATCACAGACGCACAGGTGAAAACAGCCCTTTCAAAAGCCAAAAGCACAAAGTCAATGGGGCCAGATGGTGTCCCAGGCTGCATCTTGCACGAACTACAGAACGAACTAACCCCCCACCTAAACACACTGTTCAACCTCAGCCTCTCCACAGGCTACGTGCCCATAGAATGGCGCACAGCAATGGTTATTCCACTCCACAAAGGAGGAGGCACAACTGACCCTGGTAACTATCACCCCATAAGCCTGACTAGCCTGGTCTGCAAGGCTATGGAGTGCATCATCATGGAACTCATTAACAAAGACATTGAGAACCTCCAAACACTTGACCTGACCCAGTTCAGCTTTGTTAAGGGCAGATGATGCCTACTAAACCTGGTTTTCTTCAAGACAGTCACCAAGGCCATAGATGAGGGGAAGGTGGTTCACACAGCCTACCTTGACCTTGCCAAGGCTTTTGAGACCATTCCTAACTCAGGAATTATAGAAAAACTCACCAGCCTGAACATAAACCCCTACATCACTAGATGGGTTGCCAACTGGCTTACAGACGGAACTCACACGGTAAGAATAGCGGGCTTCAGGTCCAACTCTAAACCAGTCACAAGTGGTGTCCCACAAGGCTCGGTCCTGGGACCCCTACTGTTCAGCATATACTTCTCAGAAGTACAGGAAAACACAGGAGGACTATGGCTAACCAAGTTTGCCAATGACTGCAAACTGGGAGCCATAATTGACTCTCCGGCTGATACAAAAATTCTCCAAAAGAGCCTTACTGAGACGGTCACCTGGTGTCAAAGTAATGGTCTCAAGCTAAATGCCAAAAATGCATAGTCATCCCATTTGGAAAAAAACAAAACACCCATGAATTACCACATAGGTGGCAGCCCCCTTAATACAGAAGAGGTAATAAGAGATCTGGGAACCCAGGTAGATAGTAATCTCTCCTTTGACAATCATATTGCCAAAGTAGTTAGGAAATCCTTCTATGTAGCCCATCTAATTACTAAAGGGTTCACATCTAGAAATAAAGAGGTTATAGTGCCCCTCTACTCGTCACTCATCAGACCCATCATAGAGTACAATGCCCCATTTGGGATGTACCTCACAAGACACTTCCAACAGCTGGAAAGACCACAAAAGTACCTCACCAAGAGGATTACTGGCCTCAAACATATGCAGCCCGACTCAAAAAACTCCGGCTGTATTCAGTGGCATATCGCTTAATCAGAGGTGATCTCTGCCTGACTTACAAAGCCATGTCCAACTCAGAATTGATGGACATGCTCCACCTAAAGAAATCCAAGTCACTGTGAGACACTCGCACTAGTGAGCTTAACCTTGTCACGACAATAAATAGAACATGCTGGAGGGATAGATTCCTGTCACAGAGACTCTCCATGCTTTGGAACAAAATTACTAACTACATTAGGCAGAGCCCCTCACTAACATTCTTCAAGAGAAACCTTGACGAGTGGATGGGTAACAGAATATTCACCCCTGGGATTACTTCATTGGCTCTTCTTGACAGAGGCTCAGTTAATTAATCAATGGGGTGGCGAATGCTGACTCACTCTGGCTAGGCTTATAAATGCCCTCAGGCAGATAGCTTAGTACCTACCTATGAACCTATGTTGATCTGTCCCCATGACCTGTTTGCTAATAAGGTCTATCAGCAGTATGAACAGCAGTGGATTCATAGCTGAACCCTGGTGTACACTGTATCTGATTCATTGGGTCCTTGTACATAGCTTACACTAATTCTATCAATGTTTCTGGGACTTCAAACTACCACAGGACTGCCCAAGTAATCTTTCTTGGGTCCTTGTCATATGCTTTATCCAAGTCTAGTAATATCCAGCTGGACTCTTTACTCATCTATAACTTCTTCTCAACTAAATGTCTCTCTGCAAACATTAGGTTGGTCTTGCTGCATTCTGATCTGAATCCAAACTGCTCATCTCCCATCATACTTTCTACTACTGTGCATATTCATTTTTCAGTCATCCTCTCCAGAACTCTCATGCAGTGTGATAGGAGTATGACACCTCTGTACTGCCCACAGTTGCAGATGTCCCCTTTGTTCTTGATCACTTTCACTAGTATGCTTATTTTCCAGTCATCTGGGATATGACTTTATCTCCATACTGCTATGAGTACCCTAAGTAACCATTTCACCCTGTCACCCAACATCTTGAACATATCTACTGTGACCTCATCTGAGCCTGCTGCTTTCCCTGAATTAATTTTCCTTAGTGCTGTTCTTACTTCTATAGTGTGTGCCTCTTCCTCTCTCATTGTAGGCTGTGTCTGGGACAGTACAGCTTCTGTGTCGTTTTCTTCAATCAGAAGGTGTTGGAAGCACTCCTTCTATATATCTACTTTTGATGTCCTGTGGACTATTGAGCAGGTTGTTGCTGGCATTCCTTGTGAAGGGTGTCTGACTATCTTCTTTATCTTTCTGTCTTTACCTTGCAACCTGATATAGTTTCTTTCTGTCACTTACTGAGTCACTTTTCAGAAGTTGGTAGAGAGTTCTGATGTCTTTGTTCTTTGCTATTGCAACTCCTCTCTTAGCATCTTTGCTAGCCAAGCAGTATTCCTTCCTAAACTGGTCTGTCTTTTCTGTTTCTCACTTTTTCCTGCACTCCTCCTTTCTTTTGATGACTTCCTGGACTTCAGCCTTCCACCACCAGCTTTCCTTATGTACCTTATTTCCATACCTGGTTCAGCTGGATATCTGTTCTGTAGTCCTTACAGATGCTGTTTTGAGGCACTGCCATTCTTCTTCATCTCCACCTATTTCCTCTTCTTCTCGAGGTGTTAGACTTCTAAGTACTTCATTGAACTGTTGTACTTTTGCTCCAGTTAACTTCTAGATCTGGTCTCTTTTCACATTACAGTCTTCTCTGACCACTGCTTGCAGCTGATTGTGCAACCAGGGGTTTATGCTGATGGTTGACTCCTTGCTAGGATGAATCCTTACTAGGATGAAGTCTAGCTGATTTGCACATTGGGTGCTTCTATGTAATTTTCTCTCTTTTTGAACCATGTGTTGGCTACTATCAAGCCATTTGCCAGACAGGAGTCTAGACTGGTCTTTCCTTCTTTATTCCTGTTGCCCCACCCATGTGGATCCAGGCAGTCCTCATATATAATATATATATATATATATATATATATATATATATCCTGTTCTGTCTGTCCCAATATGTGCATTCAAATCACCCATTATTTATACCAAGTCATGTTTTCATGGTTTATGTAGTAGTTAGATCCTGCAACTGCTGCCTGAATGCACTCTTTTCCTCACTGTCACAAAACTGCTGTGGGTCATAGGCTGACATTATGAATATTGTCCTATACTTTCAAGCTTCGTCCTGTCAATGAACCTACATTGAGTGAGGTTAGTTCATGTTTGGCAGGTTGATTGTTTTTTATGTCCAACTCAACAGAAGTATCCCAGATAATGCAAGGTGGGCAGCTGGATACCAGATGGACAGCTGGACTTTAAAACGGGCATACACTGGCCATTGAAGGCACATATATCCCTCTCCTCAATCCAGCAAATACCCATACCTATTTTGGTCCATTAGCTAATACAACCAGATTACCTAGTGTCATATTTTTAGTCCTGCCATGGCATGCAGTCTGTGATATGTGTTCTCCTATCTTAAGAATACTGACCAGCACAGTATCTGCCCAAAGCAGTTGATCTATTCAACTCTTCACCCTATAGGGCACCATCTGAAGTCTGTGCTGCTGCCCACAGCTCCACCATTAGGCAAGTTTGAGATGGAAACACTCAGCATTTTTTTTTTTTTTTTGGAGGTGGGAGAAACTCCATAGTGAGGCAAGAAAAAGCATGCAAACTTAGACCAGGCATTGGTTGCAAGTCAGGATTAAACCTTGTGCCTTGTGCATGTAAGGTGAATCCCTTAGTGGTTAAGCCAACATTCCTGTTTACATAATAGGCTGTCAAATAATCTAATAATCTACTCACCTGTTTGGGGACAGAACTCTTTTTTTTTCTGTTTCAGAACTGCATGGCTACTGCTCCTGTGGTGCAGAATGTGATAGTCACAATGCATATTTGATCATTATTATTATATATGCCACAACAGAAAATAAGTCCATTTGCTGACTGTCCCCAGACCATTATAATATTATACTACAGCAGGTCAGTAAAAAAAAAAAAAACTTGGACAATAGTTATTTCATTACTTAAGACTGTATCTCTCCATATAGTCACGTCATACTGAGAAAATAATTGACTCAGTGGAAATAAATCAGCTTTCTCACTAACCATCAGTGAAACAATAACACCATTACTACCTGCATTTCTGAAGAATAAACTATATCACACAGTAGCGCACTCACTTAATTTCTCAAAGGTCTCAAAGTTGTTTTCCAAAACATGCAATATTATCTAACAGGTTAAGGTTCCATTAATAAAGCACATTGGTGCTTCATCTTGCCTTACTGAAACATAAACTATTTCTCACTGCAACACGCAGATCTCCATTAATGTTCAGTAATATTTCAACTATCTGACATCCATTTTTATATGTCTTTGAGATACACCACACAAATATATGCAATATTATTTTCTTTGGTCTGCATGTCCATCAGAGCTGATAAATTTAGTTAAGTACATGTGCTCTTCCATGAATAATAAATTAAACAATTTGCAGCCTTTACATCTGTATGACATTGCATGTTCAATTAAGGTGAACAAGTGCATAACAGAAATAAGGTACAACCGCTGTATCATAGGATATTGGCACGCCTACAGTTATATGTCTCAGCCTTTACTTTAATATCATCGATTCGATAGGTAATTTGTAAGGCACTAGGCTTCATCTCACACCTCATAGAACATATATAAACAAGGAATGCCACCATCCAAAGGTTTCCACAAGAAGGCAAGAAGTCCAATGAGAAAACAAACCAGGTAGAAACCACCACGATGTAAAAACAAAATCTATTTAGTAAAACTAGAATAACAAGCGCTTTCACGTTTATCAAAAAGATAGAACATATTAGGTGTGCAGATTTCCTGTGATTCAGCACATTATGTCACTATGACTAGTTTAGAATGCTTCTTGTAATTAATTATGTATATGTTAATGATTTAACGCATTCTTATTTCTAGTATATTTATGCCCATGGACCTCTGTAAATCAAAATCGAAACTCCCTTTGAACAGATGCAAGCGTTATAGTCCAGTTAAGATTATTCTGGCAGGTAAAGATGGTTAAAAGCAATCAGTGTGATCAGAAACTCTTCTGAGCTACTGTTATTCAGTTCAGACTGTTGGCCACATTCACTGATTTTACTTCATTTGCTTCTGTTGAGTTAACTTGAACCTGAAGTTAAAGTCAAGGAGCAAAGCTGTTATTAACATTTCAACATTTTAAAAAAGGTTGTGGAATGATCTTAAATCATACCGTATGTAATTTGCACAACACTGCATAGTACCAGCTTCCTGTGGGTATTTAATGTAAAGTGACAACTATATGACCTTGCAACATTCCTCTTGATTAATATGTCACCTCACTCGGATGCACAGGAACATTTTAATGTACATTCTTCAGTCCTGTCATCTCAAATTGAAATGTAGGAACTACTGAAGACTGTCATTAGTCCATCAAACTGACCTCTTCACTGTTGCAAGGTACTATAAATTGCAAATATTTCACATTTTCTAATCCTAGATAATGGAAATTCATACCAGAATGTTATATCTCTTGTAGTAATATGTTGTGTGGATTAGAGTCACTGAAATTAATAAAAAAATATGTATCTTTAATTATTCTTCCTACTTCCCAATGTCTTGGTATTTGTCTGTGTTTCTCAGTGTGTGCGTGTGTCTGGTGAGTGTGCATGTATATCTCTGTGTATATGTCTGTTTATGTATGAGACTGAGAAACAGACAGAGAGAGAGAGAGAGAGAGAGAGAGACCATTTTTGTTTAATTAACATATAAATACACAAATGCACTATGCAAGTGAGTACACCTATACTAACAAATACAATCATCTTAAACAAGTATGGACAAATTTTCCACAGAAACTAACACCATTAATTATGATAATGAGAACACTGCCAGAAAAAACACATCATCTACATGCCTGCAATGCAATTATAAATTTATAATGATGAAAGACAAGGACTGGCACTCAAAACATACTATGCATAACAGGCAAAGCATGCTAAACATATAGCAGAAACCACTTAATTCAATATAGTTATACCCCCCATTTCATATTTTTTTTATATAAAACTTTATCCAGCTAAATAAATCTTGTCCTTTTGTCTTCTGTCAGTCTGTGCCATAACAGCTTTTCTATAAATACTTATTTCATTTTCCCCATTTTATTAGCCTCCTCTCACTTGACTCCTTTCTGCCCCTTAACCATAAAATGTGGTTTACCCATCTTCCTAGGGAAAACAAATGGACTTACTGTTTGTCCATTTCTCTCCACTTCTTGCCACCTATTACAAACCTAATAAACATTACAAATTTCAGATTCATTAGGACCTGCTTCTCAAATACTGCCTCTTATTCAGTTTTCAGCATTCTCCAAGGTTTTAACTTCTGGACACTCCCAACACATATCTGCCATGTTTGTATTCCCAGCACTGCCTCTCCCTTTCAGTATCCTCAACACTTCCATTCCCTTAGCTTCCATCAACAATTTATCTGTTCATGGTTCTGAACCATTGATAAAAGCATCATATGTTCTAATCCATACCACTGTGATGGATCTGATACCACTGCCCATTTACAATACCTCTTCCCACTCTGGGATATTACCACTTCATCCACCATTATCATATATTAACGTTATCTTAATCTGAAGAACTGCATTTCTTGTCTGTATTGTTGTTTCCTACATCTAGGGTATTTCTCATCATCTCTACATCAGCTTGACTCTTTGTGTTTTGAGATTTTTTTTCGATTTATTTTGGATGTGTCCAAGCATTGCCAGGCTGAGCCAGCTCTTAATGTCCATTCTAAGATACTCAAGTTTGAAACATTTTGAGTTTGTTAGGTTATACTTTAGTATGTAATTCTTCCAGGAGAGAAAAGGCTACACAGGCCCCATTATACAATACAAATATAAACAAGAATTTCAAGTACTCTAATAACACATTACTTCTTTTTCTTCAAAAAAAAACAAACCTAGAGGAGTGGTTCCAGCCAGAAACTTGTAGTCTATTGGCCATTTTGGGTCAATTCCTAGCTCTTTTCAGCCCCCTGTAATAAAGCCCGCTTTAGCTCGCTTTTTTGCTTGTATTCAACTCAGCACCGCTCCTCGTGGTGTCCTGCAGAGTTCTACAAGCAGCAGAGAGCAAAAGAGTGACTTTTTCCTGATTTAAGTATTTTTTTCTGGCTTTTTGATTATTTACTGCTTAGCGACTGCATTTTCACCTGTTTATACAGCTCTGCATTCTATTTAAACTGTTTTTGTGTTGATTAACTGTTTTGCATTTTTAAAAAAGTTATTTGTTGCTTAATTTTACCTGTAGGCTAACACACTCAAGTGCGCCAGCCGTTTAAAAGCATTTATAGCATTTACTGTCTGTTTTTCCTCTGTTTTCTGTAAAAAAAAAAAAAAAAAATCTCATTTTCCCACCTTACTGAACTAGAATAGTCCAGTCTTCACAGTTTGCTGATCTCTGGGCTTTGGCTTGGTTCCTGTGCTATTCCATATCCTTATTTGGATAAAGGGAAGCTTCTTTGTTCACCAGTGGGAGTGGGGAGCACTGAGCAGCCTATTTGTCCCTAGAGCAGTGGTTCAAGCCAGAAACTTGTAGTCTATTGGCCATTTTGGGTCAATTCCTAGGTCTTTTCAACCCCTTGCTATAAAGCCCGCTTTAGCGTGATTTAGCGGACTTGCCCATAGAGCACCATCGGCAGCCGGGTAAACAAGGTTAAACTATTTCTGGCTCCGTAAAGTCTGCTCTTCAATTTTTCCCTTAGAACTTCTCTACTTGTAATCTAAACAGTCTATTCTCTATCTCAATAGCTCAGCACTTGCTCCTAAAGCATTTTTATATAGGTAAAGTACTTGTATACTAAACAAAGTACTACATTAGCCTAGAATCCCTTTGAGTACCCATTTCCCTATAGGTCCCTTCTGACTCAGTTACACAGCAAACTTTTCACTTTTTCTAGCATGTCAAGGGTCAGTTGCTAGCGTCCTCTCCTATTCAGCTGGTGAATCTGGGCATCTTGAGGCAATGTTACAATTGCCTCATGTACACAGACAACCCACTCCTTCTCCCACAAAACACAAATACATGTGAGAGATGCAACTATATAGCCAAACTGGAGGCTGAGCTCTCTCAACTCAGGACTGGCAAGACCAGACAGGAGGAGAAGGAAACCACACACACCACAAACCCAGTTTCACATAGAACTATCACAACTGCAAAACAAACACATAAACACACAAAGACATACTCGGAGGCACTGATCAAAAATCTACCAAAACTACAGAGGCCTCCAAAGCAGACACCCAAGCAACTGCCACCTCAAGACATAAGACATGCAACACATAGTTCTCAAAGTCAGTGTGCTAAACAGTCACAGCCCTTAAGGCCAAACACAATGCCAGACACACTTGTTATAGGTGACTCCATAGTCAGACACACTGACGTCCCACTCACCAGACTGAACAAGGAAAAGATCACAGTTAGCTGCCTGTCAGGCGCTAGAATCCGCCACATAACACAAGCACCCAGGTCACTCCACAGCAAGTACAAGTATGACTCAGTCATTGTCTATGCCGGTGTGAACGACCTGAGACGTACCTCCCTGGACTACATGAAAAGAGACATAGAGGAGCTCTCAGATTATGTAGCCCAGGCCGGTATGACCCTGACCCTGAGCAGTATCCTACCCTCACCAAGAATGATGCCACAATACAGAGACAAAATGATCAGCTTTAATAATTGGCTTAATTACTGGTGTCATACTAAGAGGATCCAATGTCTGTCTGCCTGGGATGACATGCTTGACAAGCCACGCTGCTTCGCAAGGGACGGCTTGCACTTGTCACCCCTGGGCTTCCGGATATTGGCAAAGGCTCTTGCCACCCCCATAGTGCCTTTTTTAGGCAAGGCTCAAATGATAAACCTACCGCCCTAGAAAACAAAAATGGAGAAAAACTAAGGGTAATACTGCTCAATGCCAGAAGTCTAAACCTCAAGATGCACGCCCTTGAAGCCCTCCTCAGTATGGAGAACATCGATGTTTGTGCTGTGACTGAAACCTGGTTCAAGGCTCCTGAGAGCACCCCAGCACTATCAGGTTATACCTCATATCATGCGTTCCGGCCCCAAATCCGGACCGAACTACAAAAGGAGGGGGAGTATCCATATTCATAAAGGATACCCACACCTCCAGGTTAGTGGCAACGCACGAAGCATCGGAGACCATCCAGGTGCAATTAACCATAGGTAAAACTGCCCTACAGTTTGTAACATGCTACAGACCACCTTCTCAAACTCAGGAAACCCACACAGCCTTCCTAAAGACACTGGAGAGTATAAATGTCTCTCCAAACACCATCATATTGGGTGACTTCAACTACCCAAACATAGACTGGGAACATTACTCAAGCCCCAACACCCTAGCCCAAAGGTTCCTTGAGTTCATAAACTCAAATGCTATGGAACAACTAGTCACCATTCCCACAAGAGGAGAAAATATACTAGACCTGATCATCACAAACATGGGGACAAAATGCTCCACACCGGAAGTATATCCCTCATTGGTGAGATCAGACCATAAATTAATCTCACTGGAGATCCACATCCCGCCCCACCCCAGCAAAAGACCACAGTGAAGAACTTCTCAAAAGCAAACTTCACACTTCTTAAGACTGGAGTGGTATCCTTCAAGGCCCCCGAGCCAGTGGAAACCACAACCCACGCTGCTGAAACCCTTACAAATGCCTTGTACAAGCACCTCCAGGAATGTATGGATCAAGCAATCCCTAATAAAATCAAGACCTTTTCCACCAAAGGCAGGCGCCCGGTCTGGTGGACTCCAGCCATAAACAAACTCTACAACAAGAGGAGAAAGCTACTACATGACAGAGCAAAATCCCTAAATGGGAAGGCATCTCTGATCAATACTAGCAAAAAACTACGATCACTCATAAAATCATCCAAGGCCAACTTTGAGAGAAAAATCACTAATGACACAAGACAATCATAAAGCCTTCTTTAGCTATGTTAGAAACCTGGGTGGAAACTCCCAGATATGCTCAGAATTAGTCCAAAATGATAAAAAAATCACTGAACCCACAGACATTGCCAACATACTGGCAGACAGGTTCAGTGCAAATTTCTCCCTCCCTCCCCAAAAGGAGAAATATCTATCCCACCAGAGTCTAGCCTCCCAAACATCTCAGATGCCCAGGTGAGAGCTGCTCTCTCTAAAGCAACAAACACAGCATCAATGGGACCGGACGGTGTCCCCGGCTGTGTGCTACACGAACTCAATGAGGAACTAAACCCACACATAAGGCTGCTGTTTAATCTTAGCCTTACTGCAGGATACGTACCCAAAGAATGGCGTACGGCAACTGTGGTCCCACTCCACAAAGGCGGTGCTTCTACGGACCCTGGAAATTACCGCCCCATAAGCTTGACGAGCCTTGTCTGCAAAGCTATGGAGAGGATCATAATGGAACTCATAAATAAAGACGTTGGGGACCTACAGACACTGGATCCTACCCAATTTGGCTATGTCAAGGGCAGATTCTGCCTCTTGAACTTGGTCGACTTTTTCGAAACAGTCACTAAGGCCATTGATGAGGGTAAGGCAGTTCACACAGCCTACCTTGACCTAGCAAAAGCATTCGACACAATACCCCACTCGGGCATCATAGAAAAGCTCACCAGCTTAGATGTAAACCCATATGTCACAAGATGGGTTGCAAACTGGCTCAAGGACAGAACACACAGGGTTAGAGTTGCTGGTGCCATGTCAGACTCTAAGCCGGTCACAGCGGTGTCCCACAGGGCTCAGTCCTGGGCCCCTCTTGTTCGGCATTTATTTTTCTGAAGTGCAGGCAAACATAGGGGATTGTGGCTGACAAAATTTGCAGATGACTGCAAACTGGGCACCATAATTGACACTCCATCAGACACAGACATCCTCCAGAAAGGTCTCATAGAAATGGATAACTGGTGCCAGAGCCATGGCCTTAAGCTAAATGCCAAAAATGTATAGTCATACCCTTTGGGAAAAACAAGGTAACCCTAATTACCACATAGGTGGTAATCAATTAAACACGGAAGAAGTTATCAGGGACCTGGGGACCCAAGTTGACAGTAACCTCTCTTTGACACTCACATTGCCAAAGTGGTTAGGAAGACCTTCTACATTGCCCACCTGATCATGAAGGATTCACATCCAGATCAGGAGAGGTCATTGTACCCTGTACTCTTCACTTATCAGACCAATGATTGAGTACAACGCCCCATTCGGAATGTACCTTACCCGACACCTGCAGCAGTTGGAAAGACCCCAAAAGTTCCTCACCAAAAGGATAAAGGGGCTCAAACATATGTCATACGATGCCCGACTGAAGAAACTCCAGCTCTATTCAGTCGCATACCGTCTGCTCAGAGGTGATCTGTGCCTGACATACAAGGCCATGTCCAACCGGAATTAATGGACATGCTCCACCTCAAAAATCCAAATCCACCAGAGCCACGAGAGCAAGAGACTTAAACCTCAACACGGATATAAATAGGACGTGCTGGAGGGACAGATTCATCACCCAGAGACTCCCTACACTATGGAACAGAATCCCAGTCCATGTGAGGCAGAGCCCCTCACTGACTCTGTTCAAGAGAAATCTTGACGAGTGGATGGGAGATCGTAGGTTTACCCCGGGAATCATCTCTGTATCACTGCTGGACAGAGGCACAGCAAACTAATGGGTATAGTATTCCCATCCTAAGGGGTGGTGAAAGCCACACACACTCTGGCTAGGCTTATAGATGCCCTAGGGCAGATAGCCTAGTATGAACCTATGAACCTATGAACCTATGAACAAAAAAAAAAAAAAAAAACATTCTGCCTTCTACTCTGACCACATTCTTGCTACAGATAATAAATTCTAAAGTGCTCCTCTTCCAAAACTCTTTGTGTATATTCATCTTTGTGCATTCCCAGGTCTATATTACTTTGTCAAATGGCAGATCATCCGACTGCCATTCATCAAACCCCTAATTATTGAAGCCATTAATCGGCATACAGAGTTTTCAGTGAAATTTTTCCGAGGGTAAGCCAACGGCTGGCTACTATCTGGAATTTGTCCTTTTCCCTGCTGTAGTGTGATCTTGGAGTTGGTATATTTAGTTATGGGGTATGGGGAGCTGTCCCCCACATTGGAGGGGGTTGTGGGGGCTGCAATCCCCCACCTGGGTAGGTTTAAAATTCTATTATCTTCTTTTCAGTCACTAGGGTGGCCTATCATTGGTTTACCCTAGGAAATGTTTTGCTGAAAATTCCATTTGGTGATTAGCGACTTCAGTAATTAGGAGTTTGATGAATGGCAGTTCGATGATCTCCCATTCGACAAAGTGATATAGACCTGTGCATTTCCATAACAGCAGCATAATATTAATGCAGAATTACCTGCTAAGACTTGTAACATGAAATAGCATCTCAATAGGTGACATGCCAAGATTAAGGAATTAAACTATGCAAAAGAATAGCACAAAGATCTCAGGTGTCATGGGGAGGGGGAGGGGAGGGGAGGAGAAGGTACCCTGTCATCAATGCAGAGTAACAACTCTGAATGGGGCTGATACACAATTTATTTATTTATTTATTTATATTGGTTGACCGGGAGTGTCTGACTGGACGTAGGTCCATTTTCAGCAGAGGCCCGGGAAGAAAAGCTTCACAGTTAAAATAAACAGACAGTAGTTACATTGGGTTACATAGCAATTAACAATTTACATAGCAATTACTTACAACATATTTACAGATGAAGAACATAGTACATCAGTAGACAACTAGAATCTTTATCTGTGAAGTACATAACAGACATTAACAAATGCTACAAGAAGAAGTTCCTGCTGTATAAGTAGTACTGGCTTATGAGCATCTGAGCTTGCTATAATCAAGGTAGTTAGTGGAGTGGAAAGAAAGGTTGTGGTTGAATGGGGAGGGTGATATTAGAGTGGGAATTGCAAGGGCATAGTCAGCATGTTTTTAGGTGCGCTTTTAGTAAAATTTTGAAGTGGGTGCATAAGGGTATGGAGGTAATTGTGGGTGGGAGGGAGTTCCATAATTTGGCTATGGTGCAAGAGAATAGTGCTTCACCAACAGAGTTATTGGCTTTAGTGATCTGCAAGTGATTTTTGTTGCTGGATCTTAGTGGTCTGGTGGTGCGATAGGGTTGGAGTAGATTCTGGAGGGATGGGACATTTAGTGGATGGTTTACTAGTTTGTGGGCGAGTGACAGTTGATACCACTGAAGGAGGTGAGGGAGTTCAAGCCAACCCAGTTCAGCAAGTGGGAGACAGTGGTGACTACGGTAGGATGCCCCTGTGGTGAATTTGGCGATTTTGTTGTAGCAGGTCTCTAGCTTGTTTAGATTGCATTACCTTAGGTTGGTATATATTGGAGAGGCATAAGGTAGGGTGGAGATAAGGTGGGAATTTGCTATTGAAATCTTTGCTGCTTTGGTGAGAAGTTGCTTATTTCTGTATAGTGCTCCTAGTTTTTTGTGGTCTTTTTTTTTGGTCATGGATATGTGAATGTCAAATTTTAGTTTATTGTCTATTTCCACTCCTAGCAATTTGGTGTGTTCAGTTGGGTATATAGTGGTGTTGTCTTTTGCTGTGATGTTAAAGTGAGAGTTGTTTTGAGTATGTTTTGTCAGTTGGAAGATGAGTAGTTTAGTTTTGTTTGGGTTGAGTATTAACTGGGTATCGGATAACCAAGTTTCAACAGAGGAAAAGGTTTCCTGTGTGACTTTTTGCTGTTTGGGTAGGGACTGGGCTGAGCAGATGATGATTGGGTCATCTACGTATTTTATGAGTGTGCCATGTTTGGTGGCAGAGGCTAGATTATTGGTGAAAACAGAGAAGAGTAGGGGTCCAAGGATGGATCCTTGGGGAACCCCTATGGAGACAGGTAGTTGGGGAGATATGTCATTCTGCCATACAACATATTGTTGGCGGTCAGACAGGTAACTCTGAAACCAGTTGGTGACTGATTGTGAGAAGGATAGGTTATTGAGGACAGAGATAAGTTGTTTGTGTGGGACCATGTCAAATGCTTTAGATAGGTTTAGGAAAGTAGCAGAGGAGAGATAGCCATTGTTTTTATGCTGAAGGATAGTGTTAGTAAAGGAGAGTAAGGCAGTGGTGGTGCTATGGTTTGGTCAGAAACCATGATGAGTACTGAAAAGGAGGTTGTTAGTAAGGAGGTAGTCTGAGACCTGAGGGTGTATGCATCTCTCTAGTATTTTGGAGAGTGGAGAGAGAATAGCTATGGGGTGGTAATTTGTTAGTTCTGTGGAGGGTCCGCCTTTGTGGAGGGGAATTATATGTGATACTTTCCACAGTGTGGGAATGTAACTTTCTGACAGAGATCGGTTAATCAAGATGGATACTGAGTAGGCCAGAGCATCAGCTACAATTTGTAGGTATTCACTTGGGAGGTTGTCTGCTGCTAATCTGGTGGGCTTAAGTTTAGTTAAGAGTCTTTTTATGTTGGAGGTAGGTACAGGAGAAAAAGAGAAGGCAGTGGGGAGATTACTAGTTGAAGGTGTGGGTTGGAGGGGAGGGGGGTTGTGTTGTTTAGCTAGTGATAGTATGGTTTGTGTGAAGTGTGTGTTGAATGAGGTAGCAATATTTTCTGAGGAGAGAGGGATGTTAGGAGGAGGGGTACTGACTTTACCTGGGTGGAGGATGGAGTTTATGGAGGACCAAAATTGTTTGGGGCTGTGTTGGGAGGAGTCTAGGGCAGACTGGTAGTATTGGAATTTGTCCTGTTTTATTAGCTTTTTGACTCTATTGCATAGTTCTAGGAATTTCTGTGTAGCTGAGGTGGTTTTGATTTTGCACCAGTGCTCCTAGGTTTTATCCCTGTTTTTCATTTCTGACTTAGTGGTTTTCTGTAGCCATGGGGAGGGTTGTGCTTTGATTCTGGAAAGTCTTATGGGGGCATGGTAATTAAGGATGCTCAGGAAGGTAGTATTAAAAAATTCAACTGCATCATCAAGACTGAGGTACTTTAGAGGATGCCAGTTACATTCTTTGAGGGATGAGATGAATGTGAGAGAGTTAAAGTTTAGTTTTTTACGTATTTGGTGGTAGAGGACAGGTTTAGCTTGGTATTGGTATTTTTTTGAATAGAAATGTTGGGGAGTGATCACTGAGGCTATCTGATAAGCAGCCTGTTATACATGACTGGGGGCTCTTACTGACTAGTATCCAGTCCAGGGTAGTGCGCTTGCTTGAGTTTATATTTATCCTGGTTGGCGACTGGACTAGTTGGGTGAAGCCATGAACGTTTACATGATGAGTTGGATGGTTGCCAGAACAGGATTGCCAGTCAATATTGAAATCACCTAAAATGATAGTTTCTTGTGGGAGATGGTGGGTAGACCAGCTGAGGAGGTTTTCTAGTGGAGGGATGTTTTGGCCAGGTGGGAAGTAGCATCCAATTATGTTGATGGTTTTGTTTTGGTTTATTTTGAGGTTGGTATATATTATTTCTTCATTGCCCATTTGTGGAGCTGATGATTTTAAGATCTGGATGTTTAGATGCTGTTTAAATATTATAGCGACACCGCCTGCTTTCTTGTTTAGCCGGTCTACTCTTAGTATACCATAACCTGTAGGGAGTATTTGCTCACTGGTAATGTGAGGTTTTAGCCAGGTTTCTGTCAGGATGACTATATCTGGGGAGTATACACAAGATAACATTTTAAATGTTTCAGGTAATTCAGTTTTAGTCACTGATGTACAAAGACTATGTTTATCTTGGTGTGTGTGAGTACATGTTAAACGTTTGTACTATATACTGGTAGAAATAACTTTAAATTGTACCTTTTTTAAAAAGCAGATGTAGTTGGAAGTTATAGCTGGGATGAGCTTATTTGTAACCACAAACTTCCTGTCTTTAGAGCTAAGTCTTATCATCAGGCACACCAGTTATGAATGCTTAGGTTTAACATGAGAATTACAACAACAATACACAAAATGGTAGCTTGTGTTGACACATGATGTAGCCCTTCTAGAATATGGGCACCTATAACTACTAAAGTATTTGAAGAGAACATGTATTTAAGAGATGTTGGGGGATAAATCACTACTAAGTCTGCAAGTCTAACTAGTTACATTTTAGTGCCAGTGGCTGTGCATAACTGAGCATTGCAAAGACATGACAGATGGTCATCGGTATTCTTGTATATCAAGAAGGTTATATAAAAAAAGGTTACACAAGTACTTCAGCAACCAAAAGGTAGTTATATCTTTACAGCATTCACATCTCTGTAGTGCAAAGGATATGGTATCATATGTCGGAGGGGTCTATATTATGTTGCCGAAATTTGTTTACAGCGAATACGGCAACATAAACCATGAAACAGCAAAAACCCACTAACGCGAATGGCCAGGTCACCGATTTTTTTTCCAGGAAAAAAATCAGCAGCTAAGCCATACATGACACACCACCTAAATCACTACAAAGGGGGGAGGCTTCACACCATACACCCCCGATAAGGGAGGTTGTGCCCCCCACCCCCCTAACTAAATATACCAACTCTGAGATTGCACTACAGTGAGGTAAAGGGCAATTTCATGGTGACAGTCAAGTGGTTTTTATTTTTTAAAAACAAAATGAATCTGAAGCAGCACTTGTGTTAACTTGAGAGGTATAAACACAATGGAAGTTGGGGAGGGACCACTAAATGTGGTACCTGTGCATACTGTGAGTACATAGATGAATCCATGTTTTTTAAGCATCCTGGGACAGGTAGGTTGTGGCAATTAAGAGCCAGTCCTGATTGTAATACCCAACATCTAGTCTATGTAGCACATTGTGTTATTTGCTGCAGATTCTACGCTGGTAAGACCAACCGTAGGTTGAGGGAGAGAATGAAAGACCACCTCTATTGCACCAGGAAGGGGCTTGATTTCAATGCTTTAGCCAAGCATACATGAAGAGAGAGATCACAAGTATGTTTTTCAGATTTTGCATGTTGTGGGAACTGGCTTAAGGTTGGGGGATATTATTAATAAAACTGAGTATAGAGTTACAGTGGATTTTGCAGTTGGGCTCACATAGAGGGTATGGGCTCAATGACAGTGTCTCCCTGAAACCTGCACTTAAAGCCAAGAAACTAAAGTGATATTTATGAGTGCATTGCTGTAGTTTTTATTTTATGATAGGTATTTTAATTAGCTATTTAAATGTGCCTGTACCTAAAGCCAAGAAACTAAAGTGATATCCATGAGTGCATTGCTGTAGTTTTTACTTTAAGATAGGTATTTTAATTAGCTATTTAAATGTGCCTGCTTAGGGCTTGTTTTTTTATTGGATAATGAATGAAGTATCTGAGTATTTAAATGTATACTGCTGTACTGTTTGGTTGTCTGAAGAAGCAGTGGGTTTCACTGTGAAAGCACTCACCTTTTAATAAAAGCTTGTGTATTTTAGATTTGCTGGTGCACTGCCTCTGGTTTTCATATTGCCTTCTGCATTGGGATTTTTTTGTGTGTTTGTATTTCCTTAAGAAGCCTGATCCTAGTTCAGGTGTCCTACTTTGCATAAAAAAAGAATAATCAGGAAAAACTAGTTCTTGTCCTTTTACAGGCCAGGGTCTGTCAGCTACTTCTAATATGTTTTCAATCCTGGTCATGTGTCTGTCTTCATAATGACACATTTGATCCTATCATTTGCTAAAGGGTATAAAGGCAAGTGATTCCACTGAAAGCAAACCCTGATTTAGCTCTCTTGGTCTGGATATTGACAAAATTGGATGAAAGAATTATGGTGTCTTATTCCTTCCTGTGGACTCTTGAGCAGCTACATTTTCTAGTATCTTAATCCTAAGAAAAAAAGTGTCCATGTTCCTTTAAAACTATAATAGAAAGTAACTATAGCGTTAAATAATTACTTTTTCTTATCTTTCCTATTGTACTCTAAGTTGCTTATAGTCCTCTAACATAAGTAAAATGTTAAATTTTAAAGACAGCAATTTAAAATTCTGGTATCAATTTTTAGATACTAACAAAGTGCACATAGCAGACGTAGTTTTTGCTACATACACTGTTATACAAGAAAACTGGTTAACATTACAAACTTTACAACAGTTTGTTGGGAATAAATTATAATTATCAATAAATTCAGAAACAAATGCTTTGCCAAAAATGCTACAACTGTTAACATGTAATAACTCGACAACTAGGGGCCATAAATTATGTATTTCCATCATATATAAAATCCTGTGAGATTAATTCTTACCATTCGATTTAACCTTCTTGGACTACTATACAGAAATAAACAAAGAATCTTTATCAGCTAATAATAAGAGATTGTTATTAAAGTCAATGAATAACACCACATCCTCCTTATATTGGAAGTTATAGACCTGGACATTTTTAAATAGAAATGTTTTCACTCCCCATAAAATAGCTATTATTTCAAGGAGCAAAGAATTAAAATGCTGGATATGTGATGACTTATCGGAAGCTAACTGGGTCCATATGTTTATAGAGTGTAGAATTGTCTTACAATTTTGGGATGACTTTAAATATTTTGTAAAGGCTCTCTGGTCTGATAATTATTATGTTACAGATTCCGTACTGTTATTTAATGTTCCTATACCAAGTATGATACCAAAACATCAAATTCCACTCCTTTGGTCAGTTCTGGCCATTGCTAGAAAAGTAGTTACAATGAACTGGAAGAATAAACAAAATATATTATTTATGGACTTTATAAACTTAGCTAAAGTTGTTTGTAAGAGTGAATTATACACTATTTGCACCAGAACATCTAACCTAACTCATAAAAGGTTAGCCTGGGAGAAACTACAAGTGTTATTAGATAAATATTAATGGTATACACATTTTCACCAACATTTGTCATGAATGATTGTATATAGTTAGGCATAGTTGAATTCTTCCTGTTTCTTTGGCCTTTTTACTTGTCTTTTATGTTGTTTCAAACATGTTTAGCTGTTATGATTGTTAACTCTGGTTGTAAAATCAAATAAAAAGTTGTTAAAAAAAACAAAAAAAAGAAAAAAGTGTCCAAAATGAGCAGTGGAATGAATGGCTGAGTGGGAGATGGCTGTCAGAAAGAAGAAAAAAGGGCTCATGTAACAGGGTGAAGAAATAATATTCCTATTCTAATACAAAGCAGTAATCAGAGACATAATACAACCTTGTGCATTACTGCTTTAAAGAGCAAAGTCATTGAAAAACTCTACCTTTCCTTAAGCCTCACATTGAGCCATTGTGTCATGCACTTAAGTGGTGTCCATAGCAAATATTATTATTTAATGCTGTCCCTTTTATTTATTGAAATAGTGGTAATTGTGATGAATACTGTACCCAGCATAAATTCTGTTTAAGAAGAGCTGTGACCTTGTAAATGTGATCATATTCATCACTGAGCTATATTTACATCAACTCTGATGTTCTTTACAATCATTATTTGGACTACGTCGTGCGGTTATAGGACTAGCTACCTATTTTTATTAACAATAAACATTGATGTCTTTTCCCTTTTTAAGTTTTTGTTGATAGTGAATCTGTTATTTTAAAGTGGCACTGAAGTACGAGTTGCCAAGTAAAAGTGAAAACGAAAGTCTGGTGATTGTGGGAGTACTAGGTGGATCACTCAGCAGTCACAGAAGACAACCACAGCTCATTTGAATCATGCTAAACTGATAACATATTATTACTGTCAAGATCCTGAAACACTAATTAAAAGCATGCACTCATTTTCATGCAATGTTTTGGGGTGGGGGTCATAGCTGCAAAGCTCTTGAATATTAAAAATGATGGTAGGGAGACTAAAAGAAGACAATTTTGGCAGTTCCCTGAAGTAGTTATACTGTTAATACACAATCACTGGAATTCATTAATATTGCACCAAAGCTAACTTGATTTAGAGTCTTAATGCAATGACCAGCATTTCTAGTCATGTGTAGCCAAGGCACATAGCATTGTGAGGAGCATCTTCCCAAGCCCACAGCAAAAGCTTATGGCCATATTGTGGTAAGCTACTTTGTGGCTATATGTAAGCACATAATGTAACCAAATGAGTGCGCATGACAAACCACATTAACCAAAACAAGTGCATGCACACAGATATGTACTGAGGATGTTATCAACATCATCAAATAAATAAAGCAAGAAATCACTAGCAAGGGAAAGCCTAGCACAAACAGACACAGAAGGATTGAGTGGAGGTTGTGGAGGTCATTGACAGAAGTCATAATGAGGATGGACATTATTTGCAAGGTGATATGCCTAACCAAACAGTCATGGACAGGTTCAGCATTAAAAATGTGCATGGCAATATGACTACTTAAGACAGAATTATACACTAGCGTACCTCTCAGCCATGTAGAGCAAGAATACTGGACAAATGCGCAATAACGTGGTGACAAAGACACAAAGTTAGGGACAAATTACGAAACGCACTCTTACACATTATGAAAGTGGATAAAATAATAGGTGTGGCAGTAGCATGCATTTTCTGAAAGGAATGAAGTCTGAAACCCAAAGGTCTGTCATTAGTGACTGCAGTCCTCAAGGGTATGCCAAAAAACACAAATGTCAGGAGGAACAATATATAACCATGATCTAGGCAAGCTGGGAAACTCAGGAAAGGTGAATATTATAAAAATGTAAGTGGGATATAACAATAAACTAGTAGTGTGATGCAACAACACACAAATACCTAACAACAGAAAAGTGTTAGTTGTGTAGCCACAATATATCATGAAGGTAGTTTGTCCTAAGGTGGGTGAGTGCAGCAACATAGTCCACATGCTAGTATATCCACATTGTCATGTAAAAGAGAGATGTCACAGATATCATAGTGGAAAGGATCATAAAATACATACCTGGGAAATGTTTCATATGCTCATGCTGATTGCAGCAAAACAGAGCAAGCAGCAGACCTCTTGGGGAACAAACCCAGAACTCTTGCACTACAATGTATCATATAAATGCCTTAGCAAAGGTAGGCAGTGAAGCAGTTATGATGCAACTCCTCCACTACGCATCACACATTCATGCAGGAATACATGGTTCAATTTAATTGCCATTAATAATGAATATCCCCCATCTGGTCATTACAACAGTGGCATATGACTCCAGATAAATAAATTATGCCAACACATTGCCAACATAACCCACATCATGACAGGATAACTAAAGTTCTTGGCAATGTAACACATGTCATTATTAAAAAAAGCAAACTTAGCATAACACTGATCAACTACTAATGCCACTGACGTGTTCAAGACCACTATATTAGCAGTGCATGTTAAAAATGCACCAGGAGTAAAGGTGAGCAGAAAAGCACATTTCTAGGGTATGGCATAGGTGTTAACAGACAAACAAAATGCTTATACCTGTGCTTGAAACCCTGATTTTGTTAAAGAATATATTCATAGAAAGAAGTTATAAGCAAGGCATTACAACAGAGCACTACGAAACAGTTAGCTGCCAAATACATTTCATGGGAATAGACTACCTGATATTAGGCAAAGAAAATGCACATATGTGCGTTTTAACTCATGACTTTGTGCAAGGATACATTCACAAGGAGTGGATATTAACAAGGCATGTTATAACAGTACTCAGGAAAGAGATGTCTGCCAATAGATTTCAGAGGAATAGACTGCATGATATTAGGCAATCAAAAATGCTCATACCTGGGTTTGAACTCCTGACTTGGTTCAAGGATAGACTCACAAGAATGGTATACTAGCAAGGATACTAATGGAGTATGCATGAAGGAGGTTGTTGCCAAATAAATTTCAGGAAAAAATTCCTAGGTGATATCAGGCAACCAAAATCCATCTACCTGGTTTCCAGCTCATTACTTTTAAAATTGATATCATGGACATGACTATAATATGCCGTAACAGAAGGTATTCTGAAGAAGTGTGAATACACACAGATATAGATAATCAGTACTGTGGAATGTAAAATGCACAAGGAAAGCTTTTATAACACAAGTGTGGAGTGAAGCCCACCAGCCAACATATGAATAAATGCATACAAGGAAAGCTTTTATAACACAAGTGTGGAGTGAAGCCCACCAGCCAACATATGAATAAATGCATAATGTCGCTGAGGCATGGAATCTGTCAGATGGCCATGCATGTTTCTACAGTTTTACGTTTACATGGCATTATTACCATACAATAACAACAGTTATTAGTATTCTACAAGTATGATCATCAGTCATTTGGATCCTGCCTGCATTATTCACATTTTCCTGAGTTGTAAACAACCTAATGATAACACACAACACATTACACAACTCTCTTCAGAAATCACACATATTGAGAAAAGTGACTTTATCACAACACATCTCTACAAATTCAATATTGCTTACCATCATTTATTTGGTTGATGCACTGCTGCAATGTCCAGCACACTGGATTCAACCCCCTGCTGTCTTAACTCAATTTGCATGATCTATATATTAGCTATTAACACCACAGAACTATTTGTACAACAGTTGTAAGAAAGCATACATTTGAATGGAATGTGACAACATTTTGAAGAATGAGACATGATCATTGTGCAACAGACAACAGTAATCAGTGGATCACAAGCCTCCACATACCTTACAGAGAATCTGAACATCACATTGGGGTTACAGTGCACTTTGCAAGCTGTGACAGTTGGCATATTAAATGGCCACACATACCTGTATCAGCATTGCTGTCCTCTTTACATCAAGTCTAAGCCCCATTGAGCAACACTCGACAGAACTATGCTATCAAAGGCAAATTCTCAGCAGGTATTTTAACAGAGAACAATTTATTTAGTTATTTATTTATTTATTTACATTTGTTTACGGGGAAAGTCCGACTGGGCCAGAAGCCCATTTTCAGTAGAGGCCCGGGGAGAAAACCTCCACAGACGTACAAACAATATACAATAATTAGATAGTACAACAGTATACATACAGTAAGATGCAGAATACATATCTTCCAGTTAGTCTACACAAAGTAGTATTCCATATAGTTTTCTAGCAGATTAGTAGATACAGGTTCAAAAAAAAAACACGAGCATTTCAGTGAAGATCACTATGAGAAAAAATAAAGTTAGTAGTGTGTACATATTAAATAATAGTTATGACCAAATGACAGAAAATGAGATGAGTGGACAGTGTGTTGAGATATATATATATATACATATATATATATATATATATATATATATATATATATATATATATATATATATATATATATATATATATATATCTTGTCAGTCAGGTTTGGCACAGGAGCAATGCCAGTTCTTGGATAGATGTTCAAATAGTAACAACAAAAAATAAAAATAAAAAGTAAAATAATGAATGCTATTTCTTGACATTGAATTATGATGCTGCTTTGTATTAACTGTCACACAATGGGAGATACAAAAAATATCCATTGTGAAAATGGACATGCATACAAGGGAGTACAGCACTTAGGAGATCACTCCATCCCCCGCCCGTGAAATCCCAGTAAAATTTCTCACATCACATCAGGAAGCTATTATTGTATATCATCAATTACTGTTTACACACTGCTGCAGTGTACAGCTCACTGGATTTAAACACCTACCTATTCAGTTCATATTCTTAAGACCTGTGCACTAGCCAGTAATAACTCAGAAGATGTCATAGCACAGTTTTCAGACAGCAAATAGTTGAAGTGATTGCATGACTAATGTGTTGGAATGCATATAGCCGCCTTTGAAAGGGAGTACTATGTTTGTGGGATCAAAATCCACCACCTGAGGAAGTGTTACCACTAAGTTGAATTGCATTCATCAAATTTGACAAAATAATCATTCCTGCATGTCACCAATTTCTTTTTAACACACTGATACAAGGTACATGCTGATGAATTTGAACACTTGCCTCTCCAATTCACTACATCTTTTCGTTAGCTACTGACACCACAGAAGAAGTAATTGCACAGTTGTTAGAAAGTACATCGTTGATGAGATAACATTGCCTCTGTTGAAATGCAAATTGCCTCCCTTATAAGGGAGTACATTGTTTGAGAGATCAAAACCCTCCAGTTGTCAATGAGTTACAGCAAAGTTGAATTGCACCCACAGTATATGTTGAGTAAGCCATTCCTGCATGTTGCAAACTACTATTTTTAAACACTAATACAGTGTATATCCAGGCAGATTTGAACATCTGCCTTATTTAATTCATATTGTTTAGATTTGTGCACTACTTAATGAAACCACAGAAGATGTTACATCATAGTTGTCAGAAAGCACACAGTTAAAGAGATAACAGTCTTTTGGATGGTATATGGCTTCCCTAAAAAGGGAGTATAACACTTAGAGGATCAAAAGAAAGAAACTGTTTTTTTTTTTTCTTTTTAAACTCTTATCTCCATGTGTGTGAAGTAATAATTGCCTCTTCAGATGCATTGTTGTGTTAGGGATCAATATATATGGATGCAAGAATGATGCTAAGTACATATTACTGGAAAGGAAGTTATGAGGAGTAACATATGCTTCACAGCAGGTGAAATCACAGAGAAACTTATAATGTCATGTGACTAACAACTGATAGGCGAAGGAAGTGTTAAGAATGTCAGTCACAAAGGTGATGACATAGGGATTTAGCAGGAAACAAATGCATCCCTGAGTCATATTCTCCATATCACTGCAGTATTCGTTGATGCCACAATAAGATGCCTTCAACGATAAGTTGGTGTTACATGTACGAATGTAACTGTTATCAATATCGAAGTCATTCATATCAGTCTACAAATATAGTTTTATGTACACTTGCGCAATACTACACAGTTTCAGATAAAATATGTGACAATCCCAGCCTCAGTGACATACAGCAATGGGTCTATATTACATTATTGAAGTTTCAAAGCTTCGAATCTGATATGGTCGACACCATATAATCAAAGTCTCGAAACATCAAAAATGTAATAAAACACAACAACCTACAAAAACAAACCATTTAAATGCTCTGAATGCCCACCACACCCCCCGCTACTTAAACATACCACCTCCAAGATCCCACTACAATGCAGAAAAGGGAAATCTTCCCTTTCCACGCTGTACAGAGATCTCCGTTAAAAGATTAGAAGTTTCAAGACATCGATCATATGGTGTTGACCATATCAGATTCGGAGTTTTGAAACTTCAATCTTCTGATATAGACCCTACAGCAATGTGCCACGAGCAGGGGAATGGGCTTCTAATATCATGTTTTCTTTCAACTAATAAAGCATATACAACAAACAGAGGCAACATTCAGATTCCCTTATGGAAATACAATGCTGCCAAGCTTAGTTACATGACCAGTGGTAAAGTCTTAAGTACATGGACAGGAATTTTCTTTGTTTTTGCACAGGTTGAGAGCTGGCTACATGCTCTGCTGCTCAATACCAAGCATCATGTAATGATTGATTATAGAAGTAGATATGTCTGTTTATAAGCCATTTATGGCAATGTGTGTGTAGTGTGTGCATATATTTTTTGATTAGATTGCAGGTCTGAAATGGAATGATAGGACAGAAATGAAAATGGAGAGCAAGCAGAAGGTAGGACATTAGGTGAATAATTCAGGAATAAGCAGATGCCTCCAGTGGGATAGGACCATATCTGTTGACCTCTTCACAAGGTAAGAATGTATATGTTCAAAAAATATTGACAGTGTTGGAGACAGTTACAGGTCCCCTTCCATGAACCAATAAGCCCATACAGCTTATTCAGACCTACTTGGAAAAATTAAAGTACAACCTAACATCCTAGTCATGGGTGATTTCAACTATCCCTTCATTAATTGGGAAACTTATATGAGCCCAAACTCACTTGCACAAAAGTTCCTGGACTTTGTTAACTCAAATACACTGGAACAAATAGTGCACCACCCCACAAGGGGCTCAAATTTTCTAGAACTGGTCCTCACCAATATGAATGACTGATGCAATGCCTTAAGTGTAGGGCCTACACTGGTTATATTTACCCATAAATCAGTCATTTTTGAAGTAGTAATAGCACCATAACTCCCCAAAGGAGAAGTCAGGCAAAAAAACTTCACCAGAGCTATCTATACCCTCCTAAGGGATGATATAATCAACTTCCAAGCTCCAGCTTCCACAGAGGGCATTGACAGCTACACTAAGGTATACACAGATGCCCTATACAAACATCTACACAAATGTATAGACACAGCCCTGCCTGATAGGATTAAAGCAAGATCCTCAAGTAAAAACAAAACAGCCTGGTGGACGTCTAGCATTAATAGACTATAAAATAAATGAAAGAAGTTGCTATCTTAAAAAAACAAAAGTGAGAACCCAGAACTGGAAGAACATCCTACTTAGCCTAAACAAGCAAATAAGACAACTTGTAAAATCCTCAAAGAGCAGCTATGAGAAAAATTTAGCAACCATAGCCAAGGATAACCATAACACTTTCTTCAGCTACATCTACAACCTAAAAGACAGGACTCAGGTGTGTGCTGAACTAATTCTGGGTGGTATCACACACACTGACCCTGTGGAAATTGCAAACCAGCTAGCAGACAGGTTTTGAGAAAGCTTCACCCCCTACCCCCCCCTAAGCATACCACAAACCATGTCTTCAATATCATCTCCTCCCTTCATCTGCAAAGAGCAAGTCATTAATGCTCTCTCCATTACTAAGAACTCAGCCTCCATGGGACCAGATGGCATTCCGAACTGTGTTCTTAATGTTCTTAAACAAGAGCTAGCTACTCCACTAGGCACCCTATTCAACCACAGCCTGAGTCATGGTTTTGTCCCCACTAAATGGAAAACAGCTACTTTTATCCCCCTTCCTGGGTAACTGTAGACCCATAAGTTTAACCAGCCTCATCTGTAAGCTAAAGGAACATACCATCATGGATCTCATAAATAAGAATATAGGTGACCTCCAAACTCTAGATCCATCCCAGATTGGTTTTGTCAAGGGTAGGTCATGCTTATTAAACCTGGTGGACTTCTTCAAGAATATGGCCAGAGCCACAGACGAAGGCAAAGCTGTGCACACAGCCTATCTTGACTTAACCAAGGCCTTCAACACAATCCCACATTCAGGCATAATTTACAGACTAACCCAGCTGAATATCAACTCCTATGTTGTCGGGTGGGTTTCAAAGTGGCTCCCAGATCAACAACACTCAGTCAAAGTGGGTGACTTCACCTCTACCAGCGGACCTTTTACCAGTGGGATCCCCCAAGGGTCAGTGCTGGGTCCCCTCTTGTTTGGCATATACTTCTCAGAGGTCCAGGCCAAAACAGAGGGGCTGTGGCTAACCAAGTTTGCGGATGACTGAAAGTTAAGTGCTGTCACTGAATCCCTTAGCAACGTCAGCTTTCCTCAAAAGGGGTTTACACAGACCAATGATTGGGGCCAAAGTCACAGTCTTATTCTAGATGCTAACAAATGCATCAACATTCCCTTTAGTAAAAACAATGTCCCTGCTGATTATAAAATAAGCAATAATACCCTCAGTACAAATTCTTTAGTGAGAGACCTGGTAACACAAGTTGACTGTGACCTCAACTTAGACCACAATGTGTCTACTGTGGTGAGAAAGGCATTCTATGTTGCTCACCTGATTAGCAAAGGCATCGCCTCATGAGAAAAAAATATTATAACTTATCTGTCCTCATCCCTCATTAGGCCTATTATTGAATATAATGCTCCCTTTGGTATGAATCATACCAAACACCTATAGCAACTTGAGAGACCTCAGAGATTTCAAAGAAAATTCATGCTCTCCAGCACGTCTTATACGGACAGACTGAAGTTGCTGCCACTGTACTCAGTGGTGCATAGATTACTTAGAAGTGACTCATGTCTGGCTTACAGAGCTATCTCTGACCCAAATCTTATGAAAATGTTGCACATCCATAAGTCAAATGGGACTAGAGTCACTCGTTCCAGAGACGTCAAATAAGCCTGTCACCTAAATAGGACCTGCTGGAGAGACAGATACATTTCTCAGAGGTTGCCACTCTTCTGGAATCCATGTCAATGGACTTCCAATCCATGTCAAGCAGTGCACCTCCATGGACTTGTTTAAGTGCAACTTGGATGGCTGGATGGGAAACCATAAATTTCTGCTGGGGATTACCCCTGCTTCTCTCCTGGACACGAGCAGTCCTTGCTAGAAAAATCTTGGGTGTAGACAATATCTCTCATCTAGTATTATACTGGGATTTAATGGCTAGGCTTGAAAAGACCATTCGGTCAATAGCCTACTAACATCCTATGAACCTATGTGTGAGAACAACTTAGAAATGCTGTGTGTCCAGTTTGACCAAATCAGGAGTTACACACACATAGGGGTAGTGCAGGCTTATATATGAGACAATTTTTTTATTTGTTTGTTTTTGCTGGACAGGTGCCCCTACTATTTTTTTTTCTGGAGGGGGCATTGGTGAAGGAAGTTAGGGATATCAGAGGTAGGCATGTAGGGTAGGTTTGGTAGAAGTGGAGACATATGGGACATACATGACAAACAGGGATGGTGATGGATACAAGAGGGAAGAGAAGAGGCCACCATGGTGGAGGATAGGTATGGGTTTTCAGAGGTGCATCCCCTTCTGGCATGAACACAGTTGGAAACTAGTCCTCAGCATCCAACAGTCACAATGGTGTTCTGCCCCAAAAATATCAGTCAGTGCTGGATGGTGCAGAGATTTGGCAATCTGATGCAAAATGAGATAATCACCAGATCCACTGCCACTACTCCCAGTGGGTACTACTGCACCAGTCTGCTGGGCAGATCTACCTGACACAGGTGGTGCAGGTAGTGCAAGAGGTGTGGAGGGAATGCTGAAAGTTGTGACCCAGAAGAACTGGGAGCCTTTGCTGTCAGAAATGGTACTTCTGCAGCCCACTCTAGAGGACAGACATCTGAGCCATTGTGGCCTGACTAGCTGTCTGTGCAGGTGGTTGTGATGGAGCTATAATGGATGTTGCAGTTAATTAAAAGATAAAATAAAAAAAACTTGGAGAGAATAAGAAGAAAGAGGGTGGGGGAAGAGATATTACAACTGAGACATTATATATATATATATATATATATATATATATATATATATATATATATATATATATATATATATATATATATATATATGTGTTTTTATAATTGTACCTATTCGATATAAACAGCCAATTACATATAATTGATTTGTGGTGGAATTGAACCTACAACCACCAGGACTTACCTGATAATTAACTAGTTTGTAGCTACATGAGCTAATCTGCCAGCTTAGCTCATTGAAGTCTATAGCGCCTTTTTTCTAAACTTCCAGTTAACACCCATAGGTGCTTATGGCATTGAGACCTTTTCTGGGACTGACTTCTTAACTTAGTGCCAGCTTACAATAGGCAGGATTAGAAAGGGCAAAGAGTTATTAATAAAATGACACATTGTTAATCTAGGATGTCCCATGGTAGAAAAGTCTTGATTATCTTATGCTTTTTAAGCTGATGTCTCAGAAAATGCAATGAATGCAAGTATGTGTTTAAGATATGGGAGGTGGGATGTTTCACACTATGTTGGTGTTAATGAGTTAATAGGATTTATACATTTAGAATATTCATACTTAGTAAGCTGTCTGACAACAACTTGTGTCCTCATTTCCAAAAATTGCATAGCCTTTTGCTGAAATTGGTATTCTCACATAACACTCAGTACTATGTTAATCCATACCTACTCTGAACCTCTCTTAGGTGTTGCAGTCTCTGTCAATGCACCTCCCGGCAAGGACTACGCATAAGGAAAGAGACCAATGAAGAAGTGTTTCTTGCCATATCATGGTTGTAGTGTGCACAGTTATGGGAGGATATGCTTACAGTACTAAGGTGCAGGTTCATCCTTAATATGTCTCCCATCAATGAAGAAGGTCAGCCTTTTGTCATTTCATGTCACAACAATGGTGAGGATAAAACTCCCAATGAAAGGAATGCTAGTAACATGGGTAGCAGCCTTAGCCAAACTATCCCAAGCCTCATTCTTGTACAGAGACCTGGTATAACCCTCCTGTAATAGCCTCTGGCTATAGTTGTGTATGAGGAATTGTACAAAAATCCGTGACTCTTCCTCACACTGCATTTGTGCTCTAAATAGACCACTACCACCACCATCACCTACCATGTCTTCTCTTCAAAGATCTCAGGGAAAAATGTCAGAGAATTGCAAACCAAACCAGTTCTCATGTGCTTTATCTTGTGCTCAACAATGGCCACCATGGACATCTGCATTTGTGCAAGGGATTGCAGAGAAGTGGACTATATTTCCTATATTTAATATTTTTCCACTGTCTATTTTAGGTGCAACACATGCCATTACTACATCCCCATCTGTGCTGATTAGTATATATATTTATATGTATATCCTTCAGAGTGACTCCATTGCATGCTGGTTACTACTGATATCACAGTTACATTTCAATTTCTGTTTTCCTACTTCTGAGCTTGCACACTTGGATTGGTTATACCATCTGTAAGGTTAAAAGTCTTACTCTCAGATATGTATTGCCATTAATGATATTCGCTTTTCTATGTATTGTTCTTATATACATATTTTGCAACACTATGACAAGTTACATTGCTATGAAATAAAAACAAATTTGTAATGTATTATGTAGAGCACAATGAAATTGGGCAATTGAACTATATACATTGACCCGAAACACCACAGAGGAAATGTTACGGCATGTTTGTGAAGTGAGGACTACAAACATATAGGTGACTTGGGAATAATGAATGCTACATAGTCTATAGCATTATGGACATCAGAAACAATACATGTATTGCAATAATATGCATATGGCATCAATAATATCACAAATTCATATTTTTCTTTTTTTGTAAAAAAAAAAAGCCCACGTAGTGAATAGTCACCAACAACCCCCAATGAAGTGTAGACTGTAAGTTCATCACTGAAGTAAATAAGAATGCAGACTCCAGGAGTCGCATAGTAACTGAGACTTTATAAATGCCAAACATAAAAGGATGCCAAATACATAAAAACGGTCAAGTGCTTTCAACCATTCAACCTTGGATTTCTTCAGAACCATTTAAATGTACATATAAAACTTATTTTTATATAAAAATCATGCAGTTGTGTGATGGTTCAATTAGTACAACATTTAAAATTTTAAAAAGACAGTGTTACATTTAAGCATGTGAAATGTAATTTACAACAAGAAACAATATAAAAAAACATTGACCAACCTAAAAGTACTGTAAACCAGTGTGCAGCAAAATAAATAAATAAATAAATAATGTAACGAATTAGGCTTTCTTCACTGTGTAATATTACTCACATTTAAAAACACATAGCAAAAATTCATACTAGATGTGTGTAATGCAAGTTTTAAATCATTCTATTAAATCCATTCTCAGTCTCTGAAAATATGGATCCATATAAATGTGAGTGTATGTTTCTTGGTTATTTCTTTATAGTTCAGCTAGTATTGATGTCAATGAGGTGTGGTCATTTAAACCAGGACTTTTTGTCAAGATTTTGAAAATTGTATTTAACCTATACACATTTTAGAAGTAATCATGCCTCTGCTCTATTTTCTTACTAATTGTAGTCAGTCAGAGCCTCACATATTTTTGCCAGATCTGCAAAATAGCATTTCATGTAGATGTTGTAACAGTTAATTATACTCTTGGGCATGGCAGACAAGAGGTATTATGCAGAATGAATGGTTGCAGGTTAAAGCATTAAGTTACAAGAAGGAGTTAAAGACAGCAAGTTTCTTTTCTGTAGCAGCAATCCTAATAAAACCCAGATGGTATCTTTTGCATTGACTTTTGAGGTACAATAAACTCTCGGTTAACCGGCACCCATGGAGATTGGTAGATGATGGATAACTGTAGTTTCTGGTTGCTTGACAGTTACTATTAAAAATAGGCCTGACTAATACCGCACCCTATAGTATTTGTTTGGGTTGACTTGTTCTTAGGTTGTAGAGAGTGGAAATTTATTCCTATCTTTTTTTTAAACTCAAAAGTCTAAAAACATAAGGTATGTTTCTGCGGGGGGTGGAGGAAGGGACAGAAAGTGCAACACATGAAAATTGTACTGCATTTCTTCAATTTTTCTTCTGGTTGCTTGAGTTCTGGTTAGCTGAGACTTTACTGTATGTGTATGTTTATGTTAGTTGTTCTTTGTTAACCAATAAGACTGGCAAATCAACTAATGTATTTCCATTCATGGCTTTAAGACGCAGTGACAGTAATCCATAGACATGTAGATTCAGCATATTATATATATATATATATATATATATATATATATATATATATATATATTTTTTTTTTCAAACTCAAAACACATCAGGTGAAATGCTATACTTGCCTTAGCTTTAAAAATAATTAAACTACATTAAAATATGTAAAAGAAAACTTAACTGAAGTTTACAGCAGTATAAAATAATTACAAGATGTATTTAATACATTGCAGCTACAGTGCAAAAACAAACAGAATATCACACTCCTAAATCTAGTTGTATTACCAATCTTAACTTTCTTAGCAACTATCAACAAGGCTTTGAACCATAGACATTAGGCCAGTACTGCAGTTGTAGGAGTCACATATTTTATTTATGCAGAGCTCAATAAAAATATAAAGAAATATGTCATTGCTTTTTGTTTCTGGATTCTTCAGTGGTTGCTACCATAGTGGTCATACTGTTGAACTTGAAAGATGTATGCATCTGGACTTCACCAACCCTCAGAATAATGACTAGTTTGGCAGCTGTCCTAACAATTAAGTTCAAACAATCAAAATTAACAAATCATTACCTAAGACAGTCTAGTTAACCACAGAGTTCATTAGTGCTCAGTTCTATGAAGTGGAAAAGTGTAAAGAACTGAAACTTTTTGTTTGATATTCTGTTTTGAAATTAGTCTATTTCAAGATAGATTCTCTGTAGTTTTGGTCTGTTTTTGATATTCTATTTCCTGCAAACATGGCTAGTGCCAGCACAGAAAGATGTTCTTCATGGTATTCACTACTCCAGTAGACTTAGCTAAATGGGTTTTATCCTGCCAAGAATATAACAGCCAGCACCTTGCATGCACCCAAACTGTCAAGCAGCTTGATCTAAGTGAGCGTACAGGAAACAACTATGGGAAACCCAGGGACTATTGTAGCTACATAGAAACTAGTAATAGTTTTGTTAACCTAGATACTGGCCGTGAGTTTTATTTTAAAACACTTGCCAGTTGTCATACTAAAGACATGATATACCTTGCTCATTGTGTCAAGTGCTTTTCATTCTACATAGGTAAGAGTAATCGTAAATTTAAATAGTGGATTAGGGAACATCTTTATAGTATTAATATTCAGTATAGCTCCAATGCATTGGCAAAACATGTTTTAGAGAGAGGTGAAGACCATCAGTTTAAATTTTGTGTGATAGAACTTACATGACACCTAGGCTGGGGATTTTAGGCACCATACTGAGACAGTAGAACTAGAGTGGACAGTCAGGATGCAAGCACATAAGGGAAGAGGTTTAAATGAGAATGTTCCATTGAAGCCTTTGCTGAAAGCACGCAGGCTGTTCAGATAAAAAGTTTTTTAGAAATAGTTTGTATATTTGAAATGTATATACTTTTTATATGGATGGTGTTTATTGATATTTCATTTTATTCATTGTTATACTTGTTGATATATGCTCTGTGTTTCTTATGATGGATTTGGGGAAGTGTTTTTTATGGTTGATGCTGATTGGGTTAAGTTGCATATATACATTGTCTGTGAGCTCATAATGGTTGATCTGATGAAGTGAAAGTACTAAAATTTTCGTGAAACCACTTATCTCTTGAATAAACCTGTTTATTTTACCCTCCTGTGCTTTCTGAGTGCACGATTTTTCATTTTAACTGTATACTTGTCATTGGATGTGTACTCAGATTTACTTGGGTCCTGTGTAGCTGTTTTTTGGTTTCTTAGATATTTATTTAGATCTATCTCTAAAGTTTTCCACACAGACTTCAGTCACTGTGAGGGAATATCTCAAGACGTGGGGTATCATGGCATTTATGATTCTCATGATATACCTGGCAAGAGATAGCAGTGGTATCTGAAATCTCTTTGGTCCCGCTATCAATGCACTTTATCTTTCCATACCCAAGTACTGGAGTTTGTTGGAAGAGTGGTCACTTGGTGGAAATGACATATATCCTTAAATCAAGCTCTCACCTTCTCCTCCCTGCTCCAATGCAGTCAGTCACTACAGATGCTTCAAACTTTGCTTGGGAAGCAGTTTCAGGAGAGACAAAATTTCAGGGGGTTTGGGACACCAATGGCAGATACAAGCACCTAAATTTCAAGGAGATGCTTTCCCTGATCAAGGCAGTCAATTCTCTGAACCACCACTGCTACATTTACTTCTCTGGTGGATACTTTTTTGACTTGGCAAACCTTTGGCATACCCTGGTGTGGTTGTTGGTCATTTCTGTAATCTTTGGTCCCTGGGACCTCTTCAAGTCATTACAAACAATACCACAGTGATGTGATACATCAACAAGAAAGGGGGATCCAGGTTGTACCCCCTTTGCAGAATAGCTATGTTAGCTTGGAAAATTGCTTCATAGCACAGTCTCACTCTACAGGCATATTACATTCCGTCAGATCAAAACTGTGTCGCAGACATACTGAGCAGGACTAGTCAGGCCCTAACAAATGGACACTAGATCCAGGGGTCTTCCAAGATTTCATCCACTTGAGGGGAATTCCTCAGGTAGACCTCTTTTCCTCCTCTCTGAACATTCAACTGGCAAAAGTCTGTTCTGGGACTCTATGCAAGAAGGCCTTGAAGACAGGTGTTTTCTTTTTTCTTTGGACAAGAATGCTTCTGTATGCCTCTCCACTCTTTCCAATAATATTCAGGGTTCTCATGAAGATTCAGAAGGAATCCCCCAAAATCATTGTGGTGACTCCATTCTCACCCATGCTACCATGGTTGTCTTACTTTTTGTAAATAGCCAGAGAGAATTACCACAACTCTGATGAAAAAATGAGTAATAAAAGGACAAGTCATCAGATTAAGTACACTAACTAGTAATGAGTTTATTTTGATGGGAGATGCAGATCATCTGAAAAGATTATTTTGGATAGATGCCATGATGGTGGTTTCCTGTTGAAGATAATACATTTTAGTGGTAAGACAATACCAAGCTGAAACACTTTTAAATGTGAATGAAGGAATGTTGATTGGAAAGTATTACCAAAGAGGTAAATACAAACAAGCCAAATAACCAAATCTATGGCATAGTATTCCTATTGCTCATCACTTTAAATATGTGTAGTGTAAAGAACATAATAGGTGATATATGGAAACATATTTTAGGAAATGAAAATTTAGCTAAAATAATTTACTTATAAATATGATAACAATATAAAAGTCATCTATATAAAAATAAACAGACCAATAAATTTGAGCAGGTTTTCCAAAGATGGGACTTACAAATGCAATTAGTGTAAATATTGTAGGTTTATTTGTGATGCATCAAATGTATATGTGAGAGGAGTTAAGAAACTAATTTGGGTGAAAGATAGATTTGATTGTACTTCCATGAGTATAGTCTATTCAGAAAGTTATGAGACCTGTGACTGTTATTATGTAGGGAAAATTATTAGAAAATTATCTAAAAGAATATATGAACATATATCGGCTACAAAAAACAAAGATTTCAGTAATTCCTTGGCTAAAGATGCTGTAGAATTTGAGAATTTTAGAAAATATCAGTTTTTTTTGTACTTGACAATGTTAATTTAAAAGAATCTGTAGTTAATTTTAATTTACAATTAGAATGTAAGCATGCAGAGTGGCAAATTGCATTAGCATCTGAAATGAAGACTTTTCTCAATAAATGTATACACTTTAAATGCTTTATCTTAAGTCAGAGAATATAATCAATATTTATTTATTATTAATAATGGATTTTATAGGTGAATTGATTTATTCCAACAGTGGATACTTTAATTATAATACGCACATTTTACATTGTATTTATAGCAAATGGGTTATTTAAATATTGAAAAAGTTGAATTTTCATCAGTGATTGGGAGAAGTGCATCAAGTGACTTTTATTTATGCTATTTAAAATGATTAATAGAAAAATGCAAATTTTCTTTAGACGTTCTGATGTAAAATAAAGAACAAAAGCACTATAACAGAAATTGTAAATGTTTCAGCTTATGTTTGTAATGAGCAGATTTTGTTTTTTATTTATGAAGTTGTTTCACTCTAAACCATAGTTGTTTTTGGTTTTAGTAGTGATTGGGCAGTGATACAGAGTCAAAAGACACTAACATGTATTTACGCACCCTCTGTGTTCCTTTAGAATTGATGAATCTCATGCAAATGCTGTCGTCTGTGGTATTAAAAGTCTGTGGACTACTAGAATAATTCAAATTAAATAGTCACTCCATCAACAATGGTAACATGTTCTTTGAAAATGATAAAGCTTTTGGGTAACACCCTTCATCAGTACAAATAAAGCATCTTATTCACAGTATAAATAGGCTTTTTTTCTAAAAACACATGACACAACCAACCAATAAAAAATCATCATCAATTAAATAACATTAACAAGGCTTTAAAGCCATATTACTAAAATAAAACATTAAATATGTGTGTGCATGACATTCATTTATATTCCTTTTATCTAGCTACTAATATAGGTTTTAAATTGACCATATTGTTCAGGCCTGGATATTTATCTGCCTCTAACATGGTTATCCATCTGTATTCAACTTATTTACAATATCCCCACCTCTCATGTTTACATGCAATACTTGTAACACTTTAAAGTTAAATGTATGTGTTAATCCCTTTTCTTTAAGGTGCATAGCTAGTACATTGGTCATTACCATCCTTCTAATTTCTGATTTATGTTCAATTATATGGCCTTTCAACCTCCTAGAACATTTTCCTGCATAAAATCCTGTACACACTGTTCAAGTAGTTAGTATACTATTAATTCAGTGTTACATGTTGCATAACAACCACCTTGTATATTTCCTTACTTATAGGGTGAAAAAGATGCTTAATTTATGCTGATGAAGGGTGTTACCCGAAAGTTTTATTTTGTTACTATTGAATAAAAGAAAGTGCTGATTTACTGCTTTTTATTTTATTTGACATTATTTGACACAGTATGTCAAGTCTACATTGATTTTGATTTACATAGTGTTTTCTAGGATATGTCATCCAAAAATGGATACAAAAGTTCCTAAGAATAAAGAAAAAACACATTTAGACCTGTAGAAGCTGCAGACTTTTATAAAATAGAAACAATTTTAGTCTACTTGGATTATATTTTAAACACAATAGTTCAGGAATCAAAATTTTATTTAAGACATTCCTGGTAATTATTAGAATTGCTATGTAAAGTAGATTGTCAAAAACATTCAGGATTTCTCATAACTTTGGGTGTAATTTATTTCTTTGTTAGACTTGGTCCTGGATATTTTTTTTTTCTTTAGAGGGAAGACTTTTCAAACTGAAAAAAAGGAGTAGTGATTGGGACAAGGGGAGAGCCTGTTTTTGCCAATTTGGTAATGGCATGGTGGGAACAAGAATTCTTTAGTTGCCACCATTTGTTTTCTAAAATAGATTTTTTTAAATGTTTCATCGATAGTTTGGTTATTTATTGTTGTGGTAATACCCGTGACCTTTTTAAAGATGTTAATAATAGTATGGACTTTTGATGTTTCACACAAGGTTCTATTGGCAAGTCTGTCAATGTTTTTAGATTTAACCATGGAATTAGATGAAGAAAATAAAAAAAAAATCAGGCAAAGTATTTAAAAAAGAGAGTTTTGTGGATAACTACTCACATAGAAAATGTCAATATCCTTTACAAATGAAAAAAAGGATTAATAAAAAGACAATTTATCAGATTAAGTAAACCAAGTAGCAATGATTGTATTTTTATGGGAGACACAGACTATCTGAAAAGATTATTTTTTGACAGAGGTTATGATGGTGGTATCCTCTTGAAGATCAGAGAAGAAGATTTAGTGATGAGACAAGATAAAGCTGAGGCACTTTTAAATGTGAGTGATGGAATGTTGATGGAAACAATCATTAAAGAGGTTAATACAAACAAGTAAGATAACAAATCTATGGTAGAGTGTTCCCATTACCCATCACTTTATAATAGCTGATAATTGGAAATATATTTTAGGAAATAAAGATTTAACTAAAATAGTTAGAAAAAAAACTTATGAATGTGATAATAATAGAAAAGCTATATTAAAAAAACAGATACATTCAACCACATTTTTTTAAAATTGGGATTACGAATGCACTAAATGTAAATATTGTAGGTTTATTTATGATACATCAAATGTATATGTGAGAGTTGCCGACAAAATAATTTGGGCAAAAGACAGATTTGATTGTAATTCCATTGGTATAGTCTATTTAGCAAGCTGTGAGACTTGTGACAGTTATCATGTATGAAAACTATTAGAAAATTATCTAAAAGAATATACAAAATACAGAGCCTATAAAAAGCAAAGGTTTCAGTAATTGCTTAGCTAAACATGCCGAAGAATGTGCGAATATTAGAAAATTTCATTTTTCATTCTTGACAATGTTAATTTAAATTAATTTCTAGGTAATTTTAATTTATGTTTAGAATGTAAGGAACCAGAGTGCAAATTAGGTTGGTGTCTGACAAGACACCTGGACTCAATAAATTTACAAATATTACATGTTTTTTATTAACTGAAAGAATATAATCAATATTTACTTATTAATAGTGGATTTTATTAGGTGAATTGATTTATTCTAACAGTGGATATTTTAATTATAATATGTAAATTTTACATTGTATTTATAACAAATGGGTTCTTTAAATATTGAAAGAGTTGAATTTTCTTCAGTGATTCAAAGAAGTGTATCATGTGACTTTCGGTTTTGCTGTTAAAGAAGAAGTTATGATGTACAAGGAACAAAAGCGCTAAAACAAAAATGATAAATGCTTTGGCATGTAGTTGTGATGAACAGATTTTTTTTTTATCGATGAAGTTATTTTTTTCTAAACCATGGTCATTTTTGGTTTTAGTAGTGTACTAGGCAGTGATGTAAAGCATGGCCAATGAGTTTTTATTGGAACACACCAACAGTGATTTATCCACCCACTCTGTTCCTTTAGAATTGATGAATCTCTTGCAAATGCTGTCATCTTTGGTATCTGAAGTTTGTGGACTAGTAGAACAATTCAACTTAAATAGTCAATGCATTAACAATGGTAACATGCTCCTTGAAAATGATAAATTGAACAACAGTCAATTTTATAATGGAAATCGCCCACTGATCTCTTCAAGTTCGGAGTTAACTAATGAATGTACAGTGATAGCGGACTGTTCGGGTATGAATGTTGTGTTTAATAGACTTTTAAGGACTGAACAAAATCCTTTCAGTCAAGTATCTGGTAAAGGTGAGATGATTCCTAATACTTTAAATGTTAATTAAGACACAAACGCCATCAGTTATTGTAGGAAGTTCATTTTTAATTTAGAAAATAAAATAGGGAAGTTAAAGTTGTTACAGCATGAAGTATTCTGCATACAACAGTGTATAAAACTGAAGCATACTCCATTTGGTTTAAGGCTATTTAAATTTCCAAATGAAGTGAGCAAAAGTGACAAGCTTTACAGGGATTTAGTCAAGCTTTTTAATAACATGGGCATGGCAATAATGACTCGATTAGCAGATGATTATCATGGGGAAATTCAAAGCTTAGAAACAGAAGTTCAACTTCTGGATGAGAATATAAGAAAAGACATATCTTTTCCAAGTTGTAGTGGATTTTATAATGGAATGGTAGCTAAAGTATGTAGGTGTGTTTCCACAATAATTAACAAAAAATGCAAAAAGCTACTAAGAGACTCTGAAGCATATACAGTAGGCCTGGCTAATTCTTTAAAGACTAAAGGATAACAGACATTTAACACCAATGTCGAGTCAAATGAAATTTGTGCTTCTATAGAAAGCGATAACATTTCTAATACTGAAAAAAAAAAAACAAGTCATTCTTATGCTCACATAGAAAGCAAAGAAAGAGACCAGCCTCCACCTTTGTCACTGGCCCCTTTTATGTCAAACAATACTTCAGATGAAGAGAGTAATTTTCCACTACTGAAAGGCAGGAATCGAGGAAGAGGCAGACAGAGACATTAAGAGAATATTATGACATTATTAATCTTAGTGATTTTGTGTTAAATTATAGTAATTTATTAGTTTTTTTTTAAAGGGTTTTCAGTCATTCCCTCTCACATGCCAATATGACCAAACTGTTGGTAGATTTGAAATTGTATGTATGAAAGTTAAAGCTACTGTTACATGATATTGCACACTTCAATATTTATTCCTATTAATAATGGATTTTTAGGTGACTTGATTTATTCTAATAGTGGATACTTTAATTATAATATGTGAGTGTTACACTGTATTTATAAGAAGCGGGTTCTGTAAATATTGAAAGAGTCGAATTTTCATTAGTGATAGGGAGAAGTGTAATATGTGACTTTTGATTTCGCTATTAAAATGATTAATAGAAAATGCAATGTTTATAAAGACATTCTGATGTAAAATAAAGAATGAAAGTGCTAATTTTAAATGCTTTGTCTTGTGTTTGTGATGAATGTATTTTGACTTTTATTGTTGAAGTTTAATTCTAAACAGTGGTTGTTTTTGGTTTGACTACATTATGACAGTGATGACAACAACAACCTGTCATGTCACTTTCTGATCAAATGTTAATGAAAATAGCTGATAAGAGTAAACAGTTAATGCATAAACATAAACATGCAGTGGTCCATGATATAAACCCATCATTCCATCACAGAAACTCCATGTTCCAATGTGTCATTTAACCAGTCCATTGACTTGGCTACATGGTGGAGGCAGTCATACACATCAGACCATGCCACATCTAAAACCCTAATCATTTGTCTGTAGCACCCTTACGAACATGCCTGCACCTCCATGATGGCACTAAACATCTGTTGAGTGACACTTGAAGAGACACCTGCTCCAGGTGGAGGAGGGACAGCAGGCCTCCTCCGAGCACCCCTATCAACCCTACTTTGTGACACTTCACCAACACTTTGGCTAGAGACAAATTCAACAGGCACTGAAGCTACAGTAGCCACACTCCCATGATCAATGTCCTTGTCCTCAACCTGTCCATTATGTCTGGCTTCAGTGGAGTGGGTAGGTGTAAGCCTACTGGCTGTGTCTACAGAAAATTAAGGGGGTCACTGGATGCCAACCTCTGTGCCAGATTCAATTTCTCCACCCTTCCAACTGTACCTCAGTTTGCCCACCATCATCATCAGTGTCTGTTGAGACACTAACATCAGGTATCATAGTGCCCATATTCTCAATGGCATGCTCACCTGTGAAAAAAGGGGAGAAACACAGGAAACATTAATACCTGCACTACTATTCTGCAATATATGCTAAAAAAGTACACTGCTGTCACTATTACAGACAGTGCAGCAATAAATACAACAGGCCTGAGAGAACACATTATGGGATATCTTCAAATGTATCTACAGTACTGACATAAAAGTATTAGGCTTACCATCTGCAGAAGGCCTGCATCTCTGTATTCTGATGGTCCTGAAATAAGTAAAGCAAGAGGTAATGGCAACAGCATCACATTTAACAGTAAAACAGGGGATAATACATTTACACCTCTATATCTGCAGTACCTCAAATGTCAACAAGAACATGGCTGATAATTTCAAATTAAGCTTATAACAGTAGCAATTCTAAATCCACCCACCCAACAAACAACTGACACAGACATATACATTCATGAAATTATTGCACTATGCCACAGTATTCCAATTATCATCTTACAAAACATACCTGGAAGCACCTCTTGGGATACAGGAGTTGTTCCCACATGCAGAAGATACTGTGCCATGGATTGTTGGGAGGTGTTGTGGGTGGCAGTGTTCGGCAGGAATTCTTCAGTGGCAATGAGAGGGGGTTCTGCAGCAGGCCCTCTACCTGTGAGTTGACAATCACGTGCCACTGCAGCTGCATGCCTACGTGCAGTAGTTACCATGTCTGAGGCTCTGTGATGCACCTGCTCATACGTGTGAGTGTGTTACCCAATGGTGCTAATGTATGACACTAATTCACCCCAGAGGGCTGTATTCTTAGCCATATTGGCCCATCCACTGGACAGCAGCAAAGCAGCATGTTGCCTTAACGCATCAATTATGAGATTATTCTCTGCATCTGTAAATGAGGGCCTACAATGAGCAGGCATATTGTGTCCTAGAAGCCCAAATAATGATAATACATATGAGGATCCCATAACTACAAATTAACTGTTCACAGATAAAGCAGTAAAGGAAGGCTGTCAGTATTCCCCCTTTTTAAACAAGAAAGATTCTGCATATTTCAAAAAATAACAAGACAGAGCATACATAACAAGGAGACTGACAAGAGAAACATATCCTTGTTTGTGCCATAGCAGTAAGTGAAATGTGCTCACCCACCAAAAATAACAGTCCAGTCTAGTCAGTGCCCTACCACTAATTCATCTTTGTTTCCCCCGACAACCAAAATGACAGTAAGGACCCATTGTGCTAACAAAACATCTCTGAAATGGTAAACGTGCTATCAAAAGGCCTGTCCATGCAACATGTGTAGATATTTATAACACATCTTTCCCTTTTCAGGTATTCTCAGTGCTGTGTACCTCTGAAATGGCATGACAACCAAGGCCATGCCATCATTACACTTCTAAGTAATGCATACAGATTAAAGTTTGTAGGCAACAAAATGGCAAAATTCCTGCTGGAGTGCACTACTCCTCTGTAGAGATATTCGGTAAAGAAATATGGTTGTCTTAGTGAGTTGAACAATGTACTAACTCACCTCAACATCAGTTTAGCTAACCACACATTTACCTTTTTTTAATAGAGATGCTAATTACTGCATAAGCAGGTGAATTGCAAGCTAATCAACCAGTCTTGTGAAGCTATTCAACAAGATAAAAAGCATCCATGCATACTTCATGGTGTTTTAGCCTAGGGATTTCAAAAAGTATGGAGTATAGATACAGCATTTACAAGGTAAGTCCTGAACATGTACTATAATGTATTATACTATTATGGCATATACTTGTATTTCATAACATGGTAAGTAACCAGGTAAAAGGCGGAAGATGTGTACAGAAAGTCAAGTAACATGTGACACCAGAGATTTATTTCACCTGTATGCATCCATTAGAAAGCAGTAGTCTACAGCCATGCAACATCCACACATTCCTAGCTCTCCAAAGTACTGGTGATCAATGCATGGCCTCAGTTTAACATCATATGTTCATAATGGAATATCTTTATATAGAGAAGTTGTGCCATAACATGTCCTCAGCTTAGCCCACCCCCTTGAAAGAACAGTGTACCCTTGCATGTGCCATAACAGGAATTCACCTTTGCTCCCACCACCAAAAGAGAAGCATATGCTTTTTTGTGCCATCCAACCTGGCCTTCATTTGCTGACAACTGCATAGCATACTATTCCCAGTTAATATGCACACACATTGTAAGGTAAATGAGGTAAACTAGCTTTCACACTCCATAGCTTTGAATACTGGTCAGATAACTGCTGAATGGCCAAGCAACACAGATTGGTATAATTTCAGTCAATAGTCCTAACAGGTTGTATGATCACTAAGTGTAGTACATCCAAATCTATTTCATATAATACACATGGAGTTATACATTGTGGAAGATTGTTGTCTGATCGATAACGTTTTTTGGTCTCAGGCCGTTTGTATATGAGGCTAAGGAGTTCTGTCTGTGTTACTTGGTTGTTGAGATATTTAGAAAAATGTGAAAATGATGTCTAAATAAATTAATATCACAAAAACAACAATTAATATCTATTTGCCTGCACTAGCCAGAGTCAAATATCAATGCAGTTGTGTTTGTCATTGTGTAAGCTTTAAGATAAAATCTTTTAAAACCCTATGCATAGCATGGTTCTGGAATTCCTAATGCTAATATTTGACGCCTAGAGGTGTCAGTAGGAGTTAACTGCAGATGCACCTGGAGGTGTCACTCAGATATAATGAGGTATATATGTATATGTGTTTATATATATATATATATATATATATATATATATATATATATATATATATACACACACACACACACACACACATATATATATATATATATATATATATATATATATATATATATATATATATCCCATCTTGCTGAAGGACACACCAAACATGTTGCCTAGTACTCTGTTATTGATACCGTTGCCTAACATACTTACCTTAAACACATGCCTTCATTGGAGTGTAGAGGGTACTCTCACTCTGGGCTTGGCTCTACAACAAGGCTGACACAGCTCACACAGTTACTTCTACAGCTTGTTGTCCTCCAAAGTCTTCACACTCTCTGCCTATGTCTATTACCTGCAGCAGTATATGCAGCCTGTAGCACACCTAACTCTGTGTAAAGGTGTCTGCTGCAGACCTAACTTCTGCGACAATGTAGTCTGCTCACTCCAGTAATGTCCAGCACAACATATCAGAAAGGGGCCCTAATCTACATGAAGGCATTATATATTGTACAGTGGTTGCATGTCAGTGGTTGATGATAGTGCAGATCAGCTGTGTTGGCTGCAATTTGCATTTCAGAACCACAGATTGGTTTATTGGTAATCACTTGCTGCTGGGAAGCATGTTTAAAAGGTAAGCAGCTGGCTATGGGGAAACATTCTGTATAATACTTTCCTCATACAGTGCAGACCACTGTGAAAACTATACTATCACCACATATCAACAGAGGACTACTGCACTCCATCAGGTATGTAAATGCTTTTGAGTAGAACAGGTTGCAGATGGGTGAACAGACTTAAGGGCAATAGTGATTACAGCATTACGCCTGTCTTACACCTGTGATAATGACACGTCAGTGACCTCCTGCTGTCTTATACCTACACGGGACATACAAAACATCAAGGGTGCACTGTCTTTTGTCATTGTGGCACACTGGTCTCGTTGGACTGTCCCTTTATAGTGGTTGTAATAGCACACTGCATTTCATGTGGCATTGTTCGTATGATATATTATCAAGGGGTTGCTCATAGGGGATACACCACAGTAGACCTGAGTGTTCTGTGTATGATAATACAGCAGTAGCTGTCATAGCGCACATGGGAATACCTGACTATTGCTACTATCTCAGTTGTATCCACGCACCTTGTTTGCACAATGTGGAGTATGACATGTGTGAGCAAGCTGTGGTTAGTGCCAGCCATTTTGGCCTTGCTGTATCTGTACATAGTGTACATCCGCATATGTGATCCTGTAATGTGTTCCCGTTTTGTTGTCTTTCAGGAATTATGTACCCTAGAGCCCATGCATCCTTCTGGATGGTGAGAATGAAATTATACTGCAAGCACTAAGGCAACATCATCACATCCTACTATCCAGGGGGGCGACAAAGCAGGGAACACTGGGCTTTATTTTGGGCACAGGCCAGCAGGGCAGGACATATGAGCAGGTTTGACACTAGGCAACTGACATGATAAATGCACATGACGAAGGGCAGCAGATGTAGCCAGAGATCGTGCTGTCACCAGTGCAGGGCCTGCAGAGGAACAACCACTCTCAGACACTGAGAAGTTCCTGGCACTCCTAGGCACACACAACAGCTCCCAGGCATCCATCACACCATACATCATGGAGGTGGGTGCCACAGTTTCCACAGCTGAGGAGCATGCAGGTAAGCTTACTGTGATCAGCATTGTAATACTGTAGCAGTCAAGGTATCAGCCTGTAAATACATTTATGTGGGTGTCAGGTTTTTGTTTTTTTGTGGGGTTAACCTCAGTTATACACTCATACTCAGATTGTGATTAATACAACAATTAACACGGTAGTTACAGTAAATGTGAGATATAGGGATGTATTACCTTGTTGTACTGCAACACGCACTGACATAACCCCACCCTCAACTTTTAACAGGTCCATCAGGTATTGCCCAAGGCTGTGGTCCTGCTCCTGGTAAGCATGACACTTGTTTTATTAAAGAACAATTATATTCTAGTACGGTAAAGGGCCAGAATAATGCCCTATGTAAACGTAACTATGCATGTAAACAGTGTAAGATGTTTTTAATTCCCAGTCTGGAACATGTACCTAAGGTTTCTAGAAGAAGAAGGTATGTAACCTCAAAGGACAGGCCGAAAATGTCGCTGACGTCAGACGTCATGATGGCACATATGATGGGTCTGTACTCATACTTAACCTGTACTCTCACACTGTATGCATCAGCTAAACTTCCTTGTCCCCACCACATGTGATACATGACATTCCTACAACCTGTAAACCAAAGTCCAGCAAGACACGACAAACTGATGAAAACACCAAAGGCAGCGAATAATTCACCAAAACAGGATGTATAAAGAAATAGTGTTGTTCAGAACAGGGTTAAAAACACTAGACACTCTAAAATCACTGCAAATATCTGTATATTCACCAAATAAAACATTCAAATTTAATTTGCATGTGAAAATCTTTAAATCTAATATAGTCCTGGACAAGTCAGCTCGTTTTGCAGGAATGAAAGATAAACCTTTTGAAAGTAATTCGATAAGATCCTTGGAGACTTCAAAATCAGAATAGTTAAAAATCTTGACGTCTCCTGCTGCGTTAACCAAAACACTTACATTAAGTTTACTTTCGCTTCCACCACAGTACTCAACAGATTACAATTCTCCTCCATCAATGCTTCTGTCTGTTCGTCTTCTTCTGACGACACTTGTAGGAATGTCTCCCCCTTCACTGTGATTGGTTCATCTGACTGTCTCCATGAAAATCCTGTTGATACGGTTGGTTAATGTTAGAAGTTGTATGATCCCTCAGGCGTTCGCTTTGCTCAGCGGTTCATTAACATGTAACTGTCCATCAATGACTGCTTCAGAAAACGTGGCAGCACTAGTATTAAAAGCAGATTGAAATTGTTCTTGATTTTGTTCAGCAGATGTAAAAGTGCCACCAGAATCACCATTAGAAAAGACTGGTGGGGGAGGAGGAAAAGCTGTCCCATTAAGGTAGCATTTGCGAACCCTCTCAAGTTTTTTTTATTCTTCAGATCTTTAGATTTATTAATTGCACTATTAATACTGCTACAAATCTGACCATAATCAAATTTATAGCATGGAAAATCCGTATCATTGGCGATAACAGTCTCTAAATCCACTAACTCAGTTTTTAAACTGCCCATTTCATTATTGTAGTGTTCAATTAGCGACTTCATAAACTCGCAGTCTTCTGCATCAAACAGCTGCAACAATTCTCGATGAAAAGGAGAATCCCTAATGAGACCAGATGGAAGTCTCCATTGGCGCAACCCTTTCAGGATCTGTCGCCTATTGATGCACTCCTGCAAGTACAGTACTTCAAGTTGTAACTTTTTGAACTCGAATAACTTCACATCAAAGCTTTTTAGATTATGTACAATGTCCTTGTAGGAATCAGAACTCACACTGGTAGCATTTGCTACACCAGATGCATTAAGTAAGTCAATAGGTTTATTTAGGCAGTTAATCAAGGATGGAACAGTCACATTACCATTTAAGTATGAGGACTACATATCTCATTCCTAATTTAATGCAGCTGGTATAATGAATGCTACCAGTGTGAGTTCTGATTCCTGGAAGGACATTGTACATAATCCAAAAAGCTTTGATGTGAAGTTATTCTATTATCACCAATGATACGGATTTTCCACGCTATAAATTTGATTATGGCTGACAGTTTTACATCTACTGAACAAAATCAAGAACAATTTCAATCTGCTTTTAATAGTAGTGCTGCCATGTTTTCTGAAGCAGCCATTAACGAGCAGTTACATGTTAATGAATTGGTGAGGTGAAGCAAACACCTGAGGGATCGTACAACTTCTAACATTAACCAATCGGATCAACAGGATTTTCACGGAGACCATCAGATGAACTAATTGCAGTGGAGGGGGAAACATTCCAACAAGTGTCGTCAGAAGAAGATGAACAGACAGAAGCATTGATGGAGGAAAATTGTAAACTTAATGTACGTGTTTTGATAAACGCAGCAGAGGACTTCAAGATTTTTAACTATCCTGATTTTGAAATCTCCACGGATCTTATCGGATTACTTTCTAAAGGTTTATCTTTTGTTCCTGCAAAACGAGTGGATTTGGCCAGGACTATATTAGATTTAAAGCTATTCACACCCCAATTAAATATGAATGTTTTATTTGGTGAACATGCACATATTTGTAGCGATTTTAGAGTGTCTAGTGTCTTTAACCCTGTTCTGAACAACATTATTTCTTTATACCTAAATCCTGTTTTAGTGAATTATTTGCTGCCTTTGGTGTTTTTATTTCTGCAACCTGTTCCATAACTCCCATATGTACAGAGTAATTTGTATCTGGCACTTCAATGGACCATACACACCATCTATTGCACATGCTAACATTCCAGGCTACATTCCACATGTGATTTCACAAGGATTACTAACACCATTGGGAAAACCTTGCAATCATACTGAAATCACTTGCTGCACACCAGCTGAGTGGACAATGGCAACTGTTCTATCCTTGCACAGTGGTGGTGCATCCAATGACCAACATAACTATAGACCTCTTTGTCTAAGTATACATATCTGTATGCCCGTAGGGGCAGTCGTCATGGAGCTTCTCAGCATACATATATGTGATCTGCACGCTATTGACTTTACACAGTTTGGATGTGTGATGGGGGAGCATAACTGTTACACATGGTGGATAACCTGATTGAGGGTAGATCAGGATGTACAACCCCCAGGCTGAGCCAAGCAGTTTGACTATATCCCCCTTTCAGGCAACATTTACAAAGCACCCACTTAGGCATCCATGATACTGTCATTGTAGGGGTCACTAAGTGGCCCATTGATGGCACACATACGCAACATCAGGACATCTGCCTCCAATATATGATCTGTAAGAAGCAGTGCTCAACAGAGCACAGTCCTGGGTCCTCTACTATTTGGAATCCATGTAACCACAATACACTCGACTACTGAATGACTGTGGCAAACAATGTTGGCTGATGCCTGCACATTGTGAGCACTCATAAAGTACGTGAGTTGTGTCAATAGCCTACAAGAGGGCAATGATGAACAAATGCCTGTTGACATACTAGTGGCCATAAGCCCCAAACAAATATATATGTAGTGTCATGTCCATCAGGTAGACCTATCTACCTGATAAGTAGCACATCAATTGCAACATGTGATGTGCATACGCAGGGGTGAAAGAACTGGGCACACAGACCTGACTACACAGGTTTACACTTAATGTGCCTCATATCACCTTGTCTGTACAGTGGTATGGGAGGGAGGGATCATATGGCATAGCTGAGGCCATAGTCACCTGTAAGTGACATACTCATAACCTCCATGTACCCTTCCCTCAGCATGCCGATATCTGAGTGCAATGGCCAGTGGTTGATGTACTTTTCCAAACAGTACTCACAATTGCACACAACATCATGGTCCCTCACAAGGACAATTCACGTCTTCAGTATGTGTTCCATGGGGATCATCTGCAATGAGTGTCATTATCACCTGCGGCATATAGACTATTCACAGGTGATCTGTGCCTGGTATACATGGCAATGTGTGACTCTGCTTGATTGCATATGCTACCTGTCTGTAGGAAGCATACTAGATGGATAACTCACTGTAAGGGCATTAACCTAGTATGTGACGTTAGTACTACATGCTTCTGTGAGAGATTTGTCTAGCAGACTGGAACACACCCTTGAAACAGAATCCTGCCTAATGGCACACAGAGCACCTCAGTGCACCTCAGCACATGGCATCATCTATCTGATTGGCTGTGTGACCATCATCTCAACACAGGGCATTTGCCTGTGCCCCTCTTGGCCTGGGGTAATATGTCCTTATCCTGTAACTACAGGTATGACGATGTCTATGATCTTGATGGCAATTATTCTAGTTCAGTCCAAACATCCTATGGTTCCATAACATGATATACAATGCTGTTACAGGCTCACACACAAACATGGCTATGTTGAGGCTAGCACCACTTCCAATCACTGCTTACAGGACATGCCAAGGCACACATGTATTGCCAATTGGCTGTATGTAGATGTGAACACTTACCTATGTAATGGTACATACTACAGATCACAGTAAGTGTTGCATGCAACACACCCCATGTCTGCTAATATTATCAGTTTAGGACATATTATGCTTGATGACATAAGCAGGCCTTTTTCTGGTCAGTGCTTTGGTGGAACACATCACGCACTACAAATAAAGCACTGCAAAACCCTACCTATGTCTAAGTTACCAATGTCATGCCATATGGATACACACACACACACACACACACACACACACACACACACACACACACACATACACACACACACACACACACACACACACACACACCAAGTGGGCTGGAGTGTGATTAGAACTGTCAGCTGGTAATCTTAAGGTGGCTGACATCATCAGGCCTTGTAGAAGAGGGCAGTTTGGAAGCCAGCAACAAGTTACATGCCCAAAAAGTGCAAACCATTGTAAGTGGATATCCCATGAGAGCATGTCCATTGTTTTGCAGGGGAATGAACACAGACACATACAGACACACACACACACACACACACACGCACACACCTGGAGTGAGTTTAGAACCCCAGACCATCTTGTCTTATACACTACATATCACAGTACTTATCACACGCACCATAAGTCTGTTGTACATGTGACTGCAGGCACATTACTTGTGCATTACACAAACTAGGCTTGTGGTGAACAGTATCTGTGGCCTACAGAGTGATATTGCTTCATACTGTTATCAGCATCTAGTATCCTAGCAGTGTGGTAACTATTTTTATCCTGCATTTTTTGGCGTTGAGCCAAAGGCCATGGTTTTGGCATCAGTCATTGGTCTCTGTTAGGCATTTTTGTAGGATGTCCACATCAGCTTGAGAATCAATAATAGCTCCCAGTTTGCAGTCATCTGCGAATCTGGTTAACCAGAGTCCCTTGGTGTTGGCTTGAACTTCAGAAAAGTAGATACCAAACAGGAGAGGACCCAGAACTGATCCTTGTGTGACTCCATTTGTAACTGCCGGTAGTCAGATTTGGAGTAACCTACTTTCACTGCATGGGTTCTATCAGTGAGCCAGTTGGCAACCCATCTAGTAATGTAAGGGTTAATGCCCAGATTTGTGAGCCTATCAATGATTCCAGAGTGTGGGATGGTGTCAAAGGCTTTGTCTAGATCAAGGTAGGTAGTGTGAACACCCTTTCCTTCATCAATCGCTGTGGTGACAGCTTCGAAGAAGTCTATCATATTGAGCAGACATGATCTGCCTTTCACAAACCCAAACTGTGTGGGGTCCAGGGTTTGAAGGTTCCCTATATCCTTATTTATAAGATCCGTAATAATATGTTCCATAGCCTTACAGACCAGGCTCGTCAAGCTGAAGGGGTGGTAGTTCCCAGGGTCAGTAGTTACACACACTTTGTGGAGTGCAATGACTGTAGCAGTGCACCATTCAGTGGGAACAAAGCTAGAACTGAGGCTGTAGTTGAACAGGGCACTCAGGTGTGGTGCAAGTTCTTTTTGTAAATCGTGTAGGACACAACCCGGTATATTATCTGGTCCCATGAAAGCTGTATTCTTAGCTTTGTTCAGTGCAGTTTCTACTTGTGCAGTCATGATAATAGGGATTTGGTATTCCTTGGGTATGTGGATGGACCCTTTGGGGGGATGAGGGGGGAGTAAAGTTTGCACTAAACCTGTCTGCCAAGATATTGGCAAATATCAGTTGGTTCAGTATAAGAAGAGCCATTGTGCTATAGCTCTGAGTAAATCTGCATATTATTATGCAGATTCTTGACATAACTAAAGAAAGCCTTGTGGTTGTCCTTAGTATCTGTAGCAATTTTGTCCCACCAATTCTTTCTGGCTTTGTCCAGATTTCTTGCACTAAGAGGTTGAGAGGTATGACAGTCTGTGAAAACACCAACATAGTGCTACCTCATATTCAAAAGATGTGAGTAATTCCAGATTAGAACCATTAACACCATCACCCAAGCTAGCTTCCCTAGTCCACTGAGCTGCAGAAGTTGTTAGACAGAGAGGAGTAATTAATCACACAGTCAACTGCATATATATGTATGTTGTTATCCTGTGTGAAGAAAGCCATACAATGTGTGAGTGATATCTATGTTACAGCCCTGAGATTGCCTGGTCCATTGATATACCATATCTGATTTTCTGTTACAGCAGTTATATAGATACACTGCTGTGTTGGGGTGGGGGGGGGGGCAGCACGTGATCAGCTAGGGTAGACAGTTGTCCACATATTAGGTGTGGCCACTGACTATCATCTCCCTTGCCTGATATTGTGAATATTCCAGCCATGAGGCCTAGTGAATATTAAGGATCCCATACTATTGGACTGGGTACCTGTAGTCCCATGTGGATGCTACATCTATCCAAATAGCCTACTATATTTCCTTACGTAAAAGCTGCAGATCCGTACATATGATACTATGTTATAGCAATCCTTACAATTAGTGTGTAGGTTAGAGACTTACCTTGTTAATGCAGCAGTTGACAGACCTGTAGTTCAGGGCTGAATTTGTGTGATGCAAGCAGTACACAGCTAATACATGGAAAGGTACAGGTTATGTGGGTTGCCTGGCATCAGCTATTTTAATATATGTGTGTGAGTAGGAGTAAGATTTCAGTCCATAGGGCTCTAGGTTTCCAGTGAATGTGTTATGTGTTGTCTTTTAGCCAATGCCAGGGCATACTGGGCATGCCTACACAGACATCATCAGGGGGCTCCTCCGAGTCCTCCTGTGACTGTGGTGACCTAGGCACTGGTGGGAGACTTAATATACCTTCCCTTTGCTGATCCCGCTGCAGCTGTTTCCACAGGATTATATTGTGTAGCATGGCATATACTGTGAATATATGTGCACATGTGGTTGGAGAGCACTGCAGGGCTTCACCAGATATATCGAGGTACCAGAACCATGACTTCAGCAGCCCAAACACACGGTCTATGATGCTCCTAATTTGTGCGTGTGTCTCACTATAGCATTCTTCCCTGGGTGTCTGTACATTTCTGATTGGTGTCATCATCCATGGTTCCAGTGCATAGCCAACATTCCCCAGTGAATGGCCACATGGGATGTCCGCCCTAGCAAACATCTAGTACAGTTGTGATGTGTGCCAGATATGAGAGTCATGATAACTGCCAGGGCTGTCAGCACACATATTCATCATAATGCCCTGAGCATTGCAGCACATGACCTGGCAGTTGATGGAGTGGTACCCTTCCGGTTGACATAGATTCTATCCTCCTCACTGGGTGGTGCCTTGGTGTGTACATGAGTGCAATCTAAGACATCCAGTACCTCAGGGTAGTGGGCTACATGGAAGAAGTGTTGCATATTGCTGGCCCTTGCCTCAGGGGTAAGGGGAAAATAAATGCGCTCACTGGCATGTGGTAGCATGGCTTCCAGGAACTGGTGGAGTACCCTGGATGCTGATGATTGTGAGATCCCATCATATCCCTAGTCTGTCTTTGGAAGGTACCTGTGGCTATTATTCTAAGTGCTACATATACCTCTGTTCCCACTGGGATGGGTTCTCCTCTGTTGGCTCTAGGTCTTAGTTGAGAGTGGCAGAGCTCAATGAGTTCTTGTAATATGTCCCTGTTCACCCTGTAGTGCTCTGCAATCTCCACCTCATGTAACACCTGAAAGGTTACCCTGGGCCTGAACACTCTTCTCCATCTCTTCCTAGGCCTATTGTCAGCAGCAGCAGCAGCAGCAGCAACAGCACTGAATTCAGCATCTAGAACATACAGATGTAGCAGACCTGCAGCAACCCCTAGCGTTTTTCACTTAAAATTCCCAAGTCTGTACAGCAATGGTGCAGACTATGGGGAAAAAATCAGATTGCAGGGTGTATGCATACTTTATAGTGCTCTACTGTAGTTGCTGCCTCTGTGATTGGCTTCCTGTGATGCATTACACCTGCCAAGTATATCATTAACAATATTTAATAGCCTTAGTTTAAGTTAAACAGACGTCAAAGCTAATTAATACATCATTGCCTTTTAGATACTCTCAATCCAAAATGTGCACCTCAGAGGTAAACAAAGCTTAGAAGTCAGTGTACACAGTCCCCAGACTTCCATGCACAACATGGCGGTGCATTGTACAAACAGGTGCACCTAAACTCCAATCTGCTTAGTAGTTATTGGACACACCCTCTCCTGTGTGGACACCAACATGGTTCTCTGTCTACAAGGAGCAGATATGCAGACATGATTAGCCTATTATGCTATTCAGTATCTCCAGCTCATTTGCATAGGAATCGGTGCTCACAACCTGGAAACTATATGCTTCCAAGCCCTACTTTAGCAACAATACCAATGAACTATTGTAGATGCTCCACACAGGATCCTGTCATGCATTTCTGTCTCATAATATTAATTTTGTTATTTCCATGTTTTTTTTTCCTTTTTTAAGCATGTTTGTACACTGCAGCATGCTGCACAAATATGCTCAAATTATTAAAAAAAATATTTTAACATATTTTCTGTAACTTTTGAGACACACAGAGGATATTTTTGGTCATATCTGTATGTGGTATGCCATTTATGCCATCTGTCTACATTTTTACAGCCCCTTCTGTCTACAATCCTGTACATTGAATTTTTCCATGTACACTAGGAACACTGACACAGGGTCTGCAGGGCTGCCTCTCTGCTTACTGGATCCTTCTACCTGACTCATTTGCTTGAGATTCACCTGCTTATGAGGTGATTTACATGCCACGGAACTTACTGTGTTGGTGGATGCATGCACGCCGCCCAGCAGTTGTTACTAGATTGCAAACCTGCTTACTTTTATGTAAGCAGCACGGCACAATGCCTACATGGTAAAAAAAAAAAGACCATATAAAGGAAAAATGAGCAGTCCAGTGTAGAAACAACTAAAAAAATAGGTAAAGCACACTGCCAGCAGCTGGAGACTCAGAATAATCCTCTTTATTCAAACTATAACACAGTGATAACCACGATTTACACATAAACAACCACGATTGAGCGCTTTCTTCCCCTGACCGGGGATTTCATGAGAATCAACAACTCTCATTCTAACAGTTAATTTATACACTTGTCCTAATGACGCCACTGATTAAAACATTACATTTCAACATCTCCTACACTTTAAAACCTGTTACCTATTCAAATGTGTTTACTAAAAACATATGTACAAATATAAAAATACTGTTGTAGCTTAACCATTTGATCTAAAACTGCCTTTCTAGCCAAGATGGGCTTAAGATAAATTACTTCATTTAACCCTGGATTTTGGCAGGCTTGCAGCCTTATCTGCCATTTTATCTCCTTTTCGTCTGTGTAACATCTAAAATGCCCCCCCCTGTAGTTTGGTAATACCCTTTCAAAAATTCCAAACCGATTTCCTACAAAATCAAAACAAACCTTTGAATGTTTGAAAAGTGCATTGTTGTTATTGCATTTGGAAATTTGATAAAAATGTTTGTAAATCATGTCCCTCAAGTGTCTCTCTGTCTTCCCTACATAGAACATGGGGTAGGATTTACACATAGCCAGATAAACAACCCCTTTTGTCTGACAATTCCTCTTATCTAACCAGACTTTAGTTTTTAATGTGTTACCTAGGGCTACATTTTCTTTATCAAATATGTGTTTACATTGTGAACACGTCCCACATCTTGTGGTACCATGTTTGAAATTACCACAACCTCTTAACATTCCTTCAAACACCTTCTTTAAGTTGGTACCTGTCTTGAAAACAAAGGAGGGCTTGGTTCCAACAATAGATCATAAAGTAGAATTACTCTTCAAAATTGCCCAATTGTTCTCAACAATATTAATCACATCATATGCCCTAGCCCAGTATGGTACCACCATAGCTCTCTCATATCTATCACCTTTAGCTTTTTCACTTTCTGTTCCTATAGTATCTTCAATAAAAGGGTTCCCCAAACGAGGTTTATATTTTTTTCACCACTCCTTCCAAACACATTCCATGTTTGCATGTACTAATTTATTTGGATAACCCCTTTCCAGAAACATATCGGCAACCTTTTTTAACTCCCCTTCAACATCATCCTCCCTGGAGGTCATCCGGGCTACTCGGATGAGTTGCCCCTTGATGATGCTTTTCTTTTGGTGCTGGGGGTGATTGCTTGTGTATTCCAGATAGGAATTGCTGAAAGTGGGTTTCGTATAAACTCTTGATTTGAACCCAGTTTCTCCTTTCTCAGACCATGTATGCTTTACTAAATTCCCCCCAGTGACAGTTTTCATAAAATCACTTTATGCTTATAGGGTTGTTCATAATTATGGAACACTCAGGAGTGAAACAGGGCATTTAACATCAGCAGAGAGAGTTTTTAAAACTGCTACTTTTACTCATGATCTGTTGAATGCACTACTACTGCCAAGGGAGATAGTGGTAAAATGTACATTAAACTGATGAAGCCCACATTTCAAAGAGAAATTGATTTGCAGATATGATGGCTAGACACGCTGCTTTGTCTTATCCTATTCACACTTCATTTTTGCAGCAACTTCTTGGAACTAACACATCTGTTTCTTTGCAGGAATTATATTTTCAAGAATGGCGGATGACTTTGAAAGGGTGATGTGGATCCATGAAGGCTGCAGTTATTCTTTGGATCTACTGTGGTACCACGTAGATGGGTACCAAGTAACCCCGCATGCTTTTCTAGCTCAACTGATTCAGGCTTATCATTTACCTTTTCATTTGAGGAAGATGCATTAATAAAACAACTTTGAATGATTAGTGTGACCCCCACATTTTAGAGGTCATTCAGCATTTTGTAAATAAATGTGTCATCTGTCCAGAATGCAATGTGTCAAAAAGCGTTCCAGTTCCCAGATAGTCTGGAAAACCTATGACTACCATTCTGTTCTTTGCAGAGGGATTTTATTGAGGTCCCACAAACACAAGCATGTAAATATGTTTTGGTAATTTTTTCTGTAAGAGTAAAAACTTTTACTGGTGCTAAGAATGATGTGGTTACTCTAGCTAAGAAATTTCTCTCAGAATTAATACCCATATTTGATGTACCTTGTTGTATTCAGTCATATCCAGGTACACATTTCACAGTCAAGTGTTAAAACAGACTAGTAAGACTTTGAATATAAATATACAATATCATTGTCCACACAGACCACAACCTTCAGGGACTGCAGAGAGAACAGATTAGGCAATTAAGGTTAGATTTACTAAGTTATATTAGGAGGCTTTGTCCCTAGTCTTGTTTAGTATACAATATGCAGTTAACAGTACTAGGAAACTTTCCCCTCATAAAATCTGCACAGGGAGACCCATGAGAATGCCTGCCACACCCATACCTAGAAATTTGGAGTTACAAAATGTGGATGAATCTGTTTTCCTTTATTGCAAGTACCTCTTCTCTGTCTTGCAGCACCACCATAGACAAGTTTTGCTGGCACAGAAACAGCCCACAATAACTGAATACAGAAGATCATTTCTTCATCAGATCATTTTCCAGATGATATTGATTACAGTTGAGATGGAAAGGAAAGGACTCTGCTTGGTTTTGTTTACCACTACCACTGCCATCAAATGTGAAGGACGTGAAACATTCTTCTAAATGAAATATAAAGGTCATGCTGCTAAACCCTAGGAGTCTTAACATGAAACTGAACTCATTTCAAGCATCCCTTGCCCTGTAAGACACTGACATTTGTGCAGCCACGGAAACCTGTTTCAAGGCTGTGGAGAGCACCTCAGCCTTACCAGGTTACTCATTCTACCATACTTTCAGACCCAAAGTGGAGGGCTACAAAGCCAAAGGAGGTGGAGTTTCAATATTTATCAAAGACATACACACCTCCAGACTGGCCAAACAGTATGATGCATAGGAGACACTCCAGGTGCAGTTAACTGCTGATAAAACACCTATTCAAATCATAGCTAGCGACAGACTCCCAACCATGACTCAGGATGCCCGCTACGCCTATCGGGACTTACTTGAATCCATCAAGATTCAATGCTCTACCCTGATCCTGAGTGCCTTTAACTAACCAACCATAGAGTGGATGAGCTATTCTAGACCAAAGATGAATGCCCAGAGATTCCTCGACTTTGTCAATCCAAGTGCATTGCATCAGCTGGTCGACACCCACATCAGAGGTGAAATTATCCTGGATCTGGTAGTAACCAACATGATTAGCCAGTGTAGCACTCTTACAGTATCATCCTACTTGGTAAGATCCAACCATAAAGTGATCATTATCAAAGTCACCATCTCCCCTGATACACCCCCCCCCCCTTGCCAGGGTTAAACAAAAAAGTTTTTCCAAAGCTGACTATGACCTCCTGAGTGCAGGTATAAGCAGCTTCACAGCCACCTGGAATCTATCAAGGTCCAACCCAACACCCTCATACTAGGATACTTCAACTACCCCTCCATCAACAGGAAGAACTACTCAAGCACCAATACACTGACCCAATGCTCCTGGAATTCATCAGTTCTAATGCCCTGGACCAGCTCATTCTGACCCCCCACTAAAGGAAGCAACATCCTTGACCTGGTTAATACTAACATGGGCGCCATTGCTCTACACCAGTAGTCAATATCTCCCTGGTCAGATCTGACCATAAACTAATTACCATGGAAATCCACATGTCACCCACAACCCCCATAAAGGTAACCACCTTGAAAAACTTCTCCAAAGCTGACTTTGGGCTCCTAAAAACAGAGGTGGCTAACTTCACAGCACCCACGTCACTGGAAAATAGCTGCATGACTGCCGAATCATACACCAGTGCACTGTACAAACATGTACATAAATGCATGGTACTAGCCATACCTAACAGTACCAAGACGCTCTCCTCCAAAAAAAAGGATGCCAATCTGGTGGTCCTCTGCCATTAATAAACTCTACAACAGAAGGAAGAAACTGTTGCAGAAAAAGGTAAAGTCCCAAGACTAAAAAAACTCCCTTATTAGCCTCACCAAAAAGTTGAGATCCCTCATCAAATTCTCTAAAGCCAGCTATGAAGGCAGAATTGCAGCAGACACTAAAACAATCACAAAGCCTTCTATACTTATATCAAGAACCTCCACGGCAATACCCAGATTTGCTCTGACTTACTGCACAATGGTACCTCCTATACTGAGTCAACAGATATTGCCAACATACTGGCCGACAGATTCAATGTCTTCTTTGCCCCCCCCAAAGGACCAATCACAATACCGGAAGAATGCTTGGTGCCCAACAGTACTGTAGCACAGGTTAAAGCTGCATTGTCCAAGGCCAGGAATACAGCTTCCATGGGACCCTATAATATCCCTGGCTGTTTTCTATATGAACTACAAAGCGAACTGACACCACATCTGTTTGCCCTGTTCAGTCACAGCCTCACCTCAGGCTTTGTCCCTACTGAATGGCACACTGCTACAGTCATCTCTCTCCATAAAGGGGGAGCAACTACAGACCCTGGGAATTATCGCCCCATTAGCATGACAAGTCTAATATGTAAAGCTATGGAGCACATCATCATGGACCTGATTAACAAAGATATAGGAAATCTCCAAAAATCTAGACCCACGCAACTTGACTTTGTGAAAGGGAGATCAGGGCTGCTTAACCTGATTGACTTCTCTGAGTCAGTCACCCAGGGCTATGGATGAAGTTAAGGCAGTGCATACAGCCTACCGCGATTTGGCCAAGGCCTTTGATACCATTCCTCACTTAGGAATTAATGATAAACTCACCAAAATAGGCAGCAACTCCTATATCATTAGGTAGGTTGCAAATTGGCTCAAAGATAGAACACACAGTATGAAAGTAATAGACTCCAACTCAGACTGCTGACCAGTCACTAGTGGAGTCACACAGGGATCGGCCCTGGGTCCTCTCCTGTTTGGCATCTACTTCTCAGAAGTCCAGGTCAACACAAAGGGATTTTGGCTGACCAAGGACACAGATGACTGTGAGCTGGGAGCCATTATTTACTCCCTAAGTGATGCAGACATCCTACAGAAAGGCCTCACTAAGACCATTGACTGGTGTCAAAACCATGGCCTTAAGCTTAATCCCAAACAATGTGTCATCATCTCCTTTGGTTAAAAACTCATTTCTCACTAATTACCACATCGATGGGAGCCCACTAAACACCAAGGGTATTATAAGAGATCTGGGGACGCAGGTTGTCAGCTACCTCTCCTTCAACCACCACATTGCCACTGTGGTCAGAAAGTCCTTCTATGTGGCACATCTTATTACCAAGGGTTTTGCATCCAGGAAGAAAGAGGTCATAATTTCTCTCTACTCTTCCCTCATTAGATCAATCATCGAGTATAATGCCCCATTTGGCATGTAACTCACTTGACACCTGCAACAACTGGAGAAGCCACAGAAGTACCTCATGAAGAGGATCCTAGTCATTAAACATGTCCTACATGGGCAGACTCCAGCTATTCTCTGTCTCATATCACCTACTTAGAGGCGATCTTTGCTTGACTTACAAAGCCATGTCTGACCCAACTCTGTTAGAAATGCAACATCTAAAGAAATTCCAATCCCTCCACACCACATGCTCCAGAGACCTCAACCTCATTACCACAATCAACAGAACATGCTGGAGAGACAGGCTCATAACCCAGAGACTGCCCATGCTCTGGAAAAGACTTCCCATACATTTCAAGCAGATCACCTCACTGTCCATCTTCAAAAGAAATCTTGATAAGTGAATGAGTAATAGAAAGTTCACCCCGGGGATCACTCTAGTGGCTCTACTTGATAGAGGCACTGGGAATTAATGCTGGGCAGCACGATGCCAGGGCACTTCTACAGGCTAGGCTTGTAAGGGCACCAGGGCATTAACCTAGTACACACCTGTGAACCTATGAACCATCCCTTCAGTTGGCACTAGGATTAATGTCCAAGCCTACACCAAAAACCAGGGCCAAATCATCTTCTTCAAGGAAGAGTAAACCTGTCTGGTGGACAACAGCAATAAACAAACTCTATAATAACAGGAAAAATAAATTGCTGTCCAGGACCAAGAAATGGCAGGTGCCAAGTTGGAAGCAATATCTCCTTTGTCTGAACAAACAAATAACGTCACTGGTGAAATCTTCTAAGGCTAACTTCAAGTCCAAATTGACCACATCCACTAAGGACGATCATAAGGACTTCTTCACATACATCTGCAATCTCAAAGGTAACACCAAAATCTGCTCTGAAATGGTGGTCAAGAACACCACATGCACATATGCCACAGATATAGACAACTTGCTGGCAGACATATTCAGTGAAAACTTCACCTCCCTGTCCCCCATCAGTAAACCAGGATATCCGCAGCACCTGACCCCCTTCCCTCATTACCAGAAAGCAGGTCTTTAATGCCCTCTCAAAAGCAAAAAATACAGCCACCATGGGACCCAACAACATCCCTGGCTGCATCCTACATGAACTCAGGTGTGAGCTCTCAGCAGCATTAGGCACCCTACTCAACCAAACCCTGAGTACCGGCTTCATCCCAGCCAACCAGAATGCAGCCACTGACATCCCTCTACACATAGGTGGAGCGTCCACCAACCCAGGCAATTATAGGTTCATCAGCCTAACTAGCCTGATCTGCAAGACCATGCATTATCATAGACCTTATAAAGAAGGACACTGGCAACCTCCAATCACTTGATCCCACACAGACTGTTTTTGTCAAAGGGAGATCATGCCTGTCAAACTTGGTCGACTTTTTAGAAACAGTCATCAAGCAATGGATGAGGGGGTAGATGGTGCACACCACCTACCTTGACCTAGCCAAAGCCTTCGACACTATTCCCACGAGGTCATACTAGATAATCTCTTCCAGCTAGGCAGCAACATGTATGTTACCAGATGGGTACATACCTAGCTCAGTGATAGAACCCACTCAGTCAAAATAGGGGAAGCCACCTCTAGTAGTAGACCCAGAACAAGTGGACTACCCCAAGGATCAGTCTTCGGGCCCCTACTGTTTTGGATATACTTTTCTGAGATGCAAGCCAAAACCAGTAATCTGCGCTGGCCAAGCATGCATATGACTATAAGCTGGGCACTGTCTTAAATTCCCCTAGTGATGTGAACATCCTCCAAGAGGGCGTCACCAAAACTAATGACTGAAGCTAGAAGCATGGCCTCAAACTGAATGCCAAGAAATGCATCATTATTCCCTTTGGGGGAAATGTTGCCCCACTAATTATCACATTAATAACAATGTAGTAAGCATGAAATCAGTCCTGAGGGTCTTGGGCACCTAGGTTCATAGCAACCTGACTTTTGACCACATGGTTGCATCTGTTTTATGGAAGGCTTTCTACATGGCTACCTCATAAGTAAGGGTATTTCATCCAGGAATAAGGAGGTCATAAGATACTTGTAGTCCTCCCTTATCAGACCAGTTATCAAGTACATTTTTCCTCTTTGGCATGTACCTTGCCAAGCACATGCAGCAGCTGGAGAGAATGCAGGGGTTCCTGACCAGGAAAATCCAGGGTCTCAAACACCTATCCTATACAGATAGGCTAAAAGTCCTGTCCCTCTACTCAGACTCATACAGACTGCTCAAAGGTAACCTTTGTCTGGCATACAAGGCCATCTCAGATCCAGCCTTGATGGATTTGCTGCATATCCATAAGTCAAACTCCACTCACAGAACTCGCATGCCAGACCTTATCCTGGTCTTTGATATTACTAGAACTTGTTGGCAGGATAATTTGTGTCCCAAAGACTCCCGCATTTGTGGAATAAACTCCCTGTCCATGTCAAGCAGAGTACCTCACTAGCCTTCTTTAAGGGGAACCTGGACAACTGGATGGGAAAAAGAAAGCACAATCCTGGGATCTCATCTGTGTCCCTGCTGGACAGGGGAAACAGGTGCTGACTTTGGGGAACATGGACAAAATTCCTGGCTAGGCTTATAAGGGCCTCTAGGCCAATAGACCAGTATTGTTCTATGTACCTATTAATCTATGTGCCACACATCAAGAAGGCACTCCCTAGTGACAAATACTGATGAGATACCATTGACATAATTCCTTTCAAAGTTACCAATCACAAATTGCACCATACAAGAAAATAGGGAGACCATAGTATCCAGAAACAATCTTAGAGACTTTTCAACTACACCATCATGGTCATGTTCAGAGGTCAAACCCAGCAATTCAGAGACATTATCCTCGTCACAGATAAGATTTACTGATTCTTCTTCTTCAAAATCAATGATATTTTCATCAGCCTCACAGTCAGAAGTAATTATTAATGATTCAGCAACATTTATTTATTTATTTATTTGCATTTATTTGCATTTGTTTAACCAGGATAGTTCATTGGGCTCGAAGAACCCATTTTCAATGGAGTCCTGGGGAGAAAAGCTCCACATACAGATTAAACAAAGATGAGGATATACATATACATTACATGGGGTTAAACATTGAGAAAAAGCTCCACATACAGATTACACAAAGGTGAGGATATACATATACATTTGATGGGGTTACACATTGTACAGTTTATGTAATTAAACATGCAGAGACAGCTAAAAACACAGGTAATAAGAGTAACAATGTATCTATATATATTTTTTTTTGTTATGTTAAACATTATGTTTAATGGACAATGACTAGAAGTCAGCCCAAGACCCAGACAATTAATCAGGTAAACGAGTATCACCTGTGCAGTCAGAAGTAGTAGAAAAACAAAATGGAGTTTGTTTGGAAAATGATTTTATATGGACTACAGAAGAACAATCCATCATTTCTGTTTGCAGTTTCCTGAAGAAAAAAAAAATACCTTCTGCTCTAACATGCTTAAAGCTAGACTCATTACTGGGACAGCAGTTATGATTTTTAGCATTATTCTGCAGCATTTCTTCCTGTCAACTGTAGCCATTGGAACTGTGGGTAGTGAACAATTTTTTAGAGAAACAATTTGCAAACACTCTTAGATGTTTGTTTAACACTGAACAAAGAACCCAGACTGGTATCCTAAATTCAATCCTTTTTTTCTGTTCCCTTATATACGTATGCCAAGGCTATAAATGTTAGAAACTGTTTGTTGTGTACACATATACATAATGGATATGATGGTGGTATTCCTTTAATTCCAATACTAGTGAATGATGGGGCTGGAGGATTTGGTATGGCAGGAATACATGAATTTCATTTTATTTGTGGAGATTTGATATAACCCAGTTTGCTAACAGACTGGTTGAGTTGTTGTTACATAGTCAGTGTTATTCCAGCCAAACAATTGCCAGAGGGAGGCAAAGGACATTAAAAATCCAGTCAGAAAAATAAATGCTTCTTGAGTTTCTCATCATGCTATAGAAAAGATTGGATTTAAAGGCTTGGCATGCATGGATCTTGGTGATGGTATTATTTTTGGAGTAGGAATGATACCTGCTCACGGGATTTAAGAAAACTGTCTGAACTGTTAGAAATATTAAGCAATGCTAATTTTGAAACAATAAATCAGTTTACAGTTGCAATTACTGCAATGCATAGTTTGATGCAGTAAAACAGAATGTCAACTGATTTCATCCTTACTTGTAAGGCAGGGTGTATGCGTGCTCATCCTGATGGAGAGCAGCTTGTTTATTCTAGGTAATGCAAATGCCATTTGTAACAATTTAGAAATTATACAAAAGGTTGCAAAATTATCTCATGGCTGGGATAGGCTCAAGATCACCATGACCCTGCGATGGATTAAATGGGCAATTGGACAATAATGAATGAATGAATGACTAAAAATGCTCATCATTTTAGACAATTTTACAAGGCATTTACTATATTACAAATTCTGTTTACTGTGTAAGTCCAATACATTTTTAAATATAATATTCATATTATGCTTGCATCTGTAACTATGGCATCACATAACTCACCACTCTGCATTTAAGTTTATCCTTGGCATATTTCTATAACTGATTGATACATGTATACAGTGCCTCAACATACATTTATTTTGATCCCTGTTTTCCTTAAAGCTTTCCTGAAAACACCTTTCATGCTATTTTCTCCATTTTCTTGAATTGTTTATTTCACATATACTCTTTAACATGGTCCATTTTTCTCTTTCATTTTACCATGTCTACCTTACTTACCCTGTTCTTCCTCACAATATATTTTTTTATATTTTTTACTAATCATTATTTTCAATATAGGTACCCACTTTTAATCTGCAGATTATCCAATCCCCCTTACCATTCCATCCTTAGTCCCCCTTTCCTTTATAGATGTTTTGCCTGTACAAAAACACAGTCTTTCTCCTTAGCAACACAGTGACATATTCTAGATTTCCAAATTATACGTTTTATTTTCAAGGCATGTTGCACCTGTCTGTATACATTATCATGCAGTTGCATTTTCATTCTGTTTCTTAAGACTATGTATATGTATATGTATATGTATATATATATATATATATATATATATATATATATATATATGCATATGGGTCTACTACCGTAGATCGAAATTACACTATTTCAAAATACAATAGTAGTGTCCCACTAACGTGAAAGTGTATTTCAACAAAAGTGCACTTTTGCGAACCTTAGGGTTAGGGCTTGGGTTAATGATAGTGGATAGCTAGTAGGGCTATCCACT
>NC_056748.1:216940844-217040844 GCF_019279795.1 Protopterus annectens
ATTTAACATTACTAACAGAAAATAGACCAGTAAAATACATTATTTTTATATTAATTTATCTGTATTAATGCCTGCCTACATAGTGTGAAAAAAACAAACTTTTTTACTCCATCTCTATAGTCTGTATGATTTATTCATTATGCTGTATTATGTACAATTTTTTTTTTGCTTTGTACATTGTTTAAATCTACAATGCATGCTGTAGCTTTTTTTCGCAGCCATACAATTCAAGTGGAATTAGATTAAATGGACATTCCTAGTCAGAAATCAACACTTTCCCTAAATAACACAGAACATTTTAATGACTGCAATAATTAAAAAAACTGACAGAATGATTTACAGTGTTCAAAGGAGGACGAAAAATGGCATCTAATTACCTGAGTTACCATATAATGGCATATGCTTTTTCAGCTCAGAAGAAACAAGCTTTTTGCCTCAGAAAAGTGAAACATACTGCATTAACAGTAGTTGCCTTTTTATATGAAATCTGTAACTTATGTTACAGCACTGTGAAGGGTTTTACACTTATAAAATGTGAACACTAATGGACTGTCTTTGAGCTTTGTGGGTCTACTAAAGAGCTTAGGGTGCAATCTTTTAAAACCAATTTGAGTCTGTATGCAAATGGGGGGGGGGCACCCATATAGGTTCATAGGTTCAGATGTATGTGCAAGGCTATTGATCCTGAGAATGATAACAATCCTAGCCCTATATAAAAATGACATTTTATGTCCTTGTATTTTAAGTACAAATAACCTAGAGATGACATTTACATGTCACTCCTGTTCATGGGAGACAAGGGTGCTAATATAAGGGAGAATTTACAGTTACACATTCATTTGTCCAGATTATGTTTGAATGGTGTAAGAGAGGTACTTTGGTTTATGTGGAGAGGAAGGCAGTTCCAAAGAAACACAAATCAATTATTGCCAATCAGTCAGCTGTATGACACTGAGAAGAGGGTCAAGGCTTTGAGGTGGGCTGCATACTTTTTATGATTTAGGCCCTTGATGTTCTTAGTAAAGTGTTTTCAGCATTCAAATTGTGTGAAATGTTTGGACAGGTATCTACTGAAGGGGGCATTTTACTCAATGACAGGCATATCACATCATTGGACCTGTGGACATCATACTCTTAATAATAAGCTGTGCAATTAAAAAGCACTTTCTTACAATAGTGGATATGTGGTGACTGAAGGACAGTTTGTTGTCTGAATAGATTCCCAGGTCTGTAACAACTGGATCATTTTTCAGGGGGATGTTGTCAATGTGGTAGTTACAAAGGACTTTTTCCTTGATGAAGGATATTATTATATATTTCTTGGTATTCAGTTTTAGTCTGTGGTTTTAAAACCAACTAGCGGGTTGAAAAGGTCCTCATGGAGGAGGTAGGTGTCTTCTGGGCAGTTTATGATGCCACCAAGTTTACAGTCCTCTGCAAACTTTGTCAGCCATAATTCCTCCACGGTACCTTTGACCTCTGAAAATTAAATGCTAAAGATGAGTGTCTCAAGGAATGAATTGCAGGTAACAGGTGTTTTAGAAGGGGAAGCTGGCCAACCTAATTTCCTAGTTCTATTTGTGAGCCAGTTTGGTATCTAATGAGGTACACAGAGATTAAAATTTAGTTGGGATAGTTTATGCATGATATCTGAGTCTGGGATGATGTTAAACATTTTTTTGTTGTCAAGATATGCAGTGTGTACTGATTTGCCCTCATCCATTATTTTAGTAAGCTTGTTAAATATGTCAAACAGGTTAAGTAGTCAGGATCTGCTTTTCACAAAAACAAAGTGGGTTTGCTCAAGAGTTCGTAGGTTACCAGTGTGCTTATTTATCATATCCATAATGATCTTTTCAATAGCCTTACAGATTAGGCTAGTCAGACTTAAGAGTCTATAATTTTCCAAGTCCATTGATGCATTACTTTTGTGCAAGTGGATGACAGTTGCTTCCATCCATTCATTTTGTAAAAAAAACAATTTGCAGATAGGGTATCTGACGGGTCCTGTTTCAGGCTGGCCAGTAAGTAGCCCAGTATTTTATTTGGCCTCACAGAAGCAATGTTCTTGGCCTTAGAAGGTTTCTAGAGGACTTGTGCATGGGATATCTGAGGGGGGATGTAGATGCAGGTATGAGATTTGGAAATGGAGGACAGGATAGCGGTTGAAGTTCAAGATAAATTTATCCACTAGTAGACTGGCTATATCCTCTCAGTCCAAGTATGTAATAAAAATGTATTATTAACTCTGTACAGTGCTGGGCATTGTTTCTGTGATTATTTACGTAGTTTAAGAAGGCATTATGTTTTTTCTTTTGCCTAGGTGGCGATTTGTACCTCATTTCTGGTTTGAGATGATTTAATCAGGATCTGGAGTTCCTTGTTAAACTTAGCAAGAACTATTTTTTTTTGCATCCTGACAATTGCATTTATTTTTACATGCAATGTTTTTTTTTTCATTTATTAGAGAGCCTATTTAAATTTCAGTTTTAACTACAGAGGTTTATTTTTGAATTAGATGTATTTATTTCAGAAAAGGACAGCTGCATCCATGTGGTTATTGCCACGTGCATGGACTTTGGCAGTAAAGAATTCCAAATAAGCAGTGGAGTCACCAAGTTGGAAGGGGCTGTTAAATGCAGTTAGGTCATCACAAAGTTTCAGTAGGTCAGCCTTGATATAATCTCTGAATGCCGAGTATTGAGTGATGCTTCGGTCTCTGGTCTTAAGGTGTATGTGCCTGATTTGTGGTCTGATTTAACCTGAGAGGGAGTCCTAGTTGGTAAGAAGAACTGTCCTATATTTCTGAGGACCAAGTTCCAAGATTTTATCACTCCTGGTTGGAGTCTAAACTAATTGGTCCAGAGAGTTTGCACTGATGATGTCCAGAGATCTCTGGGTATACAGGTTAGAGGATGTATACATCTCAGAGTTAATGGAGAAATAGTTTAAATGTTCTAGGAGAATAGCATTTGGCTTAATTCATAGCAACTCTACTCTAGTTAGGAAGGAGTTATTGACTGAGAGGAACATAGAAGGGATCCTATAGTTAGCCATGATATGATAAGGGGTCTAGTTGATGGTATGTTGGACATGGAGGAGTTCTACTTTGTTATCTTGCATAACTAGTTGGGAGAAGAGACTTTACAAATATGGTTACACCACCAACTTTAGTGCCTTCATCTAGTGCAGTGGGCCTGGATATGTGATAGGTGTTGAAATTCTACATTGATGGGGTTCTCTCAAAGGTCTTGAACCAGGTCTCTGTAACAATGCATACATTGTTGTTATTCAGAGTAAGAATTGCTTGTAGGGTGTGGATATTTTTTGTTAAGGCTCCTAGCATTAATCAGCAATACTTTAACTGTTGTGTTGTGTCGGAAGCTTTTAAGGACTGACATTGCCTAAAAAAGACACTATGGGGTTAGACAAAGTTTTAACCAATATACAAAAGCCTTTGGGGACAGGTGCTGGCCATCCCCGAAAAAGCAATTAAAACTGTCTACCATATTCTTTCAAGTGATACAAAAGATTCAGCAACTAATGTGCCAGCAACACAACATTCTCGGCATAAAGAAAAATATTGAAATTCAGCATTTAAAACAGTACATGATTTTTAATAAAAAATAAAAAATATATCAAAAGGTAAGCGCTCACCTTTTGATGTATTTTTTTATTTTCTATTTTTTTTTTCTGTACTAAATTATTTGAACATTTAAAGTGCTGTCTGTTGCATTAATGATATATATGCATGTGCTGATACATCATGTGGTGTGCCATGTGTTTTTAAGGTTTACCTTTGAAAAGTTGAAAGTCGAATTGTCGAACTACGGTTGTGTGGAAGTAAGTTTTCAAGTTTCTGGATAGGCGAAAAAAAATGCATCGAATGTGCAATGAGCAAATGCACATTGACATTCGCTCATTGCTGATTCAGCATTTTGGGAGCGGAGTGCACTATAGTGCGGATCGGGAAATAACCCTTTCCCCTCTGTAGTGCGACCTCGGAGTTAGAATATTAAAGTAGGAAGGGTGTGGGGAGTTGCATCGGGGCTTGCCCCCCTGCACTACATTGTGTTTTTGATATCAGAGTTTGAAACTCAGCGAATCTGCTCTTTGATTTGCTGAGTTTCCAACTTCTGTGATGTTCAACAAGCAGGAATCGGCTTTTCAGTTCACTCAACTGGCTGTTCACAAAAACGAATTTCAACCTTTCAAAGGTAAACCATTTTTATTGTGTATGAACAGACATGCTGCTCTTCGGCTTGTGGTTTAACATCCTCAGACACTGTAACATGTGCTATGAATGTCTAGTATGTGTATGCTGCTGAGTCATTCTTGCCTGTTGCTAAGCACATTTGATTATCGTGTATGCTAATCAAAAATGATTTAGCATAGAACAAACATTTTTCAGGGGAAATGCGGACAATATAAAACTAAAGCAAAAATAGAATACAGAAGTATAAATATGCAAAATGCTGATCTAGTCATCCATATCTCCTAACATCATGGTCACTGGCCATGTTCCTTTTTAGTTATTGCAGAAAGAGTACCCTAGCCTATACAGATTATGAATGTCCAACTGCATCCCTCAGGAAGGTACGGTCTATGGTGTTCAACACCTATTAGGACAGATGTAACATGGGCAAGGGGAGTAAGAATTGGCCAGGGGTCACTGAAGTAGGGGGATAGCTAAAAATGGTTGGACTCATACAGTAAGATGCCAGCAGTGGACTGTACAGCCGCATGTGCTCTGTATATGTGATACATTATGTTGGCTGTAGACATGGACATGACTGCATCCACATTGATGGCCTGGCTAAGATGAGTGCAATCTCCACAAAATGGGGTGCTGAAGTTTTTTTGCTACCCAACTAGCACATGACTCACAGTTTGTTGGCCCTGGTTGAGGTTCAACACCCTTGATACCATAACCCATGACTTACCTGTAACTGCATGTAGTGAATCATACACACCTGAGAAAATCTTATTTTCCTTTTTGGTCCTGTCCTACTATGATCATTGATCTTTCTCACAACAGGCTGCGCTACAAATCCATTCATTTCACCTCGGGTGAGATTCCCTTCAGCTCATTCATTCCCTGGTGTGTGAGGAAAGAGGACCAGGAACAGTACTTTCAGGTACGAGGAAGATCATGGTTTTCTCCTAAGGTGATTTTTCATGTCTAATATGCACAATGTGCTGAAGATTAAATAGTCGTGCCAACATCCAGTGAAGGAGAAGAGATACATATGGGAAATTAGCACAGCTAGAGATATACAAGGTGTACTCTTCATTTTATACTTGTAAAGTATACAGATAAATAGAAATAAAACAATAATGGCATAATCTCACTACAGTGCATGTATGAACTGACATTGTATAATAAGTACATCGTACTGAACTTGCACACCACATATAACAATACATGCTGTACAGTTCCCTGGATGACTCCTAAAACACGCTATACTCACATGTCACAATACTCAATATGGTGCAACCCACCAACTGTTCCCATTCATACACTAAAGATTTGCATGTGAGTTACACACATAAATTAATACAATCAGTCATGTAATGACCACCACTACAATATGTTATAAAGATGAATGTATTCTAAGTAACATTAGGTAGCAGTGACACTGCATGGTATGAAGGCGTGTCTTGTGAGCTATACATACATATATACTAATGCAGTCATCATAGGAGATACTTCACTGCCAAATTAAGCTGTGTGCAGTGTTATAAGTAGGTAATACAGACCTTAAAACAGGAATAGATAGGTGGTTGCCAATACATTTCAGGACTAATTATATGTGTGTCAGGCACTATTGATGTCCATTGTTCTTCAGAGTGGACTGCCTGTATATAATGTTATATGAATTTAATATCAAATATCATATCATATCATGTGTATACAGGCCAGCCAGCTGCTACAAAGGCAACAACACCCAGTAGCTGGTAAATCTTGACATGTATGGCTGGGTGTCCACATATGATGCATATCGTAGTACTGATGTAGGCACATCGCTGTGAAGGAAAGTCGTCATATCATAGATAGCTGTGCCATGTCACACTTGACAGTAATAACTGTGCACACCCACTGTGGCACAAAATGGAAAAATGTCATTGTGAACAGGCATTAATACATAATGATCATTTAGACATAAGAGATGTGTGACCCATAACCTGTCACCTCCCTATGAATTACTGTTATGAATGAATGGAGTATGCCAATAGCTGTGGGGTAACTTGCAGGATCCAACATATTTGAACAAATAGCAGGGTAATAATAATGCTTACAGATCATCAGTCTAAGCACATGGTGGTATAGGGAAACATCTGTACATCATCATCCATTTAGGTGGTATGGTTGTCATGAATGGCAAGACCCAAGATTATCTGGCAAATGGTGCAGAATGTGTCGACTCCTATGAGCCATATTCACTGAAGTGTATGTAAGTAGGGCTGTGTAACAGACAGGGTACAATGACCTAATGTATGAAAATGGGGTGTGCTTTGGAAAGTCAGGCATGTAACCATATGTCAGGTTTTATGTGCAGGACAATATATGGATAATGTGAGAAAATTCTGGACCTGAATCACATGCACCTACATTTAGTCCCTGTGCAAAATATGTTCATGAGTCACTACAGACTATGATAGTGGCTTGTCATCAACACAGGGCTTTATATTCTCAGGACACAAATGGTGACACTCAAACATAGGGCTACCATACTGCAGTGCTTGTATTTATACTGGCCCCCATTGGTGCCCACATTGTCCTTTGCATAGCTGTCATTAGCCAATATGATCATTACTGTCTATCTGATGTCTTTTAAGAACATGACTATGATATTACCTGGAAGACTCTGAAAAATCAAACATTTAGCCATCACAGGCAATATTACATATCCTTCAGAATATGGATGTGGGTGTTCCATTGATGTACATTTGAAAATTATTACAGATCCTTCCTATCCTAACTCCATACACCTGGCTATTCCAGCATGAGTGGATTGGCATATGCCTGATATATCTGACTGCCTCACAGCCTGCCTACCACAATGCATTACTCATCCTGCCAGACAACCATGTGTGTTGCCCATACTGCTGTATGTCTCACAGTAGATCAGCTTACCTAACACCCTACATTATGTATTACTGTCCAAGTGACCACAGATATACCCATACTGCACCTTGGCATATCATTGCACACCCTATCTACTACAGCCGTCCATTGATTCTTATGTTGGGAAAGAATGGCTGTGCATACATTGAAAATTATGATATGGCTTCACAACCAGTGCATCAATTATCTTACATGTTCATAGGTTCATAGGTGTGTACTAGGCTAATGGCCCTAGGACCTTTACAAGCCTAGCCATAGGATTACCCTGGCATAGTGCCACCCAACCTTAGTTCCCAGTGCCTCTGTCGAGTAGAGACTGGTGTTATCCCCAGGGTGAATTTTCTGTTTCCCATATACTCATCAAGATTTTTTTTGAAGAGGGTCAGTGAGGTGCTCTGCTTGACATGTATGGGAAGTCTGTTCCATAGCATGGGCAGTCTCTGTGTTATGAACCTGTCCCTCCAGCATGTTCTGTTAACTGTGGCAATGAGGTTGAGGCTTCTGGAGCGTATGGTGCAGAGGGTTTAGAATTTCTTTAGATGTAGAATTTCTAACAGAGCTGAGTCAGACATGGCTTTGTAAGTCAAGCAGAGATTGCCGCTAAGTAGGTGATATGAGAAAGAGAATAGTTGGAGTTTTCTGAGTGTCCATATTGGATAAGTGTTTAAGGCCTAGGATCCTCTTTGTGAGGTACTTTTATGGCCTCTCCAGTTGTTGCAGGTGTCTAGTGAGGTACATGCCAAATGGGGCATTGTATTTGATGATTGGCCTAATGAGGGAAGAGTAGAGGGAGACAATGACCTCTTTCTTCCTGGATGCAAAACCCTTAGTAATGAGATATGCCACATAGAAGGACTTTCTGATCACAGTGGCAATGTGGTGATCAAAAGAGAGGTTACTGTCAACCTGTGTTCCTAGATCACTTGTAACGTCTTCTGTGTTCAGTGGACTACCATCAATGTGGTAATTCGTGAGAACTGGGCTTTTCCCAAAGGGAATGATGACACATTGTTTTGGCTTTGAGCTTAAGGCCATGGTTCTGACACCAGTTGTTGGTCACAGTGAGCCCATTCTGTAGGATGTCAATATCACTTGAGGAGTTAATAATAGCTCCCAACTTGCACTCATCTGCTAACTTTGTCAGCCAGAGTCCCTTTGTGTTGGCCTGGACTTCAGAGAAGTAGATACCAAACAGGAAAGGACCCAGGACCGAACCCTGTGGGACTCCACTCATGACTAATTGGCAGTCTGACTTGGAGTGAGCTACTTTCACACTGTGCGTTCTATCTGTGAGCCAGTTTGCAACCCACCTAGTGATATAGGGGTTGATGCCAAGCTTACTGAGTTTTTCTATGATTCCTGACTGAGGAATGGTATCAAAAGCCTTGGCCAGATCAAAGTAGGCTGTATCCTTGCCTTCATTCGCATCTCTGGTGACTGACTCAAAGAAGTCGACCAAGTTGAGCAGGCATGATCTACCCTTCACAAAACCAAACTGTGTGGGATCCAGAGTTTGGAGATTCCCTATATCTTTGTTTATTAGGTCCATGAGGATGCATTCCATAGATTTGCATATCACTCATCAGATTAATGGGACGATAGTTCCTAGGGTCTGTAGTCACTCCTCCTTTGTGGAGAGGGATAACTGTAGCAGTGCAGCAATCGGCAGAGACAAAGCCTGAGGTAAGGTTGTGATTGAACAGTGCACACAGGTAAGGTGGCAGTTCACTCTGTAGTTCATGTAGAACACAACCAGGGATATTATCAAGTCCCACAGAAGCTGTATTCTTGGCCTTGGACAGTGGGGTGCCTGGCAATCTACTGGTATTGTGAATGGTCCTTTGGGGGGGGGTAAAGTTGGCACTGAATCTGTCGGCCAGTATACTGGCAATATCTGTTAGCTCGGTATAGGAGGTACCATTGTGCAGTAGCTCAGAGCAAATTTGGGTATTGCCATGGAGATTCTTTACATAACTATAGAAGGCCTTGTGGTTGTCTTTACTATCTGCTGCAATTCTATTTTCATATCTAGCTTTAGAGGATTTGTTGAGACAGATAAGGGAGTTTTTCCAGTCTTGGGACTTCACCTTATTCCGCATCAGTTTCTTCCTTCTGTTGTAGAGTTTGTTTATGGCAGGGGACCACCAGATTAGCTTCCCTTTTTTTGGAGGAGAGTGTCTTGGTTCTACTGAGTATGGCGAAATCCATGCATCTGTGTACGTGTTCGTACAGTGCATTGGTGTATCATTCTGCAGTCATGGCAACTATTCTCATAATGATGCCTAAACAAAGAAAATAATGACAGACATTTGAGTTTTAGACTTCATTCTCTTCAGAACATTAATTCTAACACAAATATTGGCATTTTATAAACTTTCTAAGTTAATGTTTGCCTTTTTGGCTTTTCCCGGTAAGGGGTCGCCACAGCGGAACTCCGGTCCGCTAATGATTGGCAGTAGATTTTCACAATCGCCGAGGTGCCAGCTCAACGTTCAACCTTCAATGAAGGCACGCCCATTCTATGCATGTCTTTCGAACACCCACTCAGCTACAGGGAGGACATGCAGACTCCACAGAGAAGGCACTCCCTGCTCTCCAGCTGAGAATCGAACAAGAGAACCTCTTGCTGTGAGGCAACAACGCTACCGCTGCACCACCACAGAACTAAGTTAATAAGAGCAATATTTAAAAATTGTTGCTATTTTTGGGCCTTTGTCCCTTGATTCATTGTGCCTTTGTACAGATTTCTTGTTCTGAGAGGTTGAGAGGTATGAAAGGCCCCCATATGGATGGAGTGCAAAGACCACAAAAAAAAAAAAAGTTAGTTGTGCTTTTCTCTAAAACCTTTGGTGTTTATTTTAGGATGACATTAATTTGTTATTATTGGGTTTTGAGATGCCCTTTTAAGTGGCTTCAGGTTAGTCTCACCATATTACACATGCTTGGACAAGTACCCATGGGTCTGTCCATTGCCAAATCTGCTCACCTAGGTCCTGTGCATGTGGCTGTATCTAGACAGCAAATTATCACATGGACATGCAGCTGCAAACCACCTTTATATTAAACATGAATTGCCAGCTGCCCACTGGTGTGCCTATTGTGTGCCTTGATACATCAGAATGCACCCTACTCAAGCTGGCCATGTACTTATGGCCACTCTGGCACTTGTAGCATTGTCTAAGCAGTCCCATATCATACTGATGAGTAACTGCACATTACATAAGACTGGTCAGGTGGCCATGGGTATTCACATGCCATACATTTGCTCATCACTTCACAACCTGTTGATCATGAATATGTAGGTCATACATTACAGACATTAGAAAAAGATGCTTTAACATATTACTTACCATGCATGTGATGCAGTCCCCTTGTCCTATCCTCTTAACATCATCTGGTAAGCTGCATGAGTTTCTCATCTGAAAGGAATAGTGACAAATGTATTTCTGTTACTATATACAACTTTATAGACAATTTTGCAGATAATCATGTGACATTCAGCAATATCCTGCAGCCTAGGGTGATGACTGCCCTTCATGCAGGCACCACAGCTACTCCTATTCCCATGTGTGCCAGGGTTCAAATACCTCCTCCTGCATCTATCAGTGGCATGGCAAATCACCATCATACATATCATTTAAATGTTAAAGGATCTTCACCAAGTAATTGTGGAGGTCAGAGGAGTCATTTACCACTAAATGTCTGATCTGCAAGGCCATGGAATGTATTATCATGAAACTTATAAACAAAGACATTGACAACATTCAAACACTGGACCCCACCCAGCTTGGGATCATGAAGGGCCGATCTTGTCTACTGAACCTGATTGACTTCTTCATATCAGTCTCCGGAGTCATGGACGAGGGTAAGGCAGTCCACACAGCTTATCTGGACCTCGCCAAGGCCTTTGACACCATCCCCCACTCTGGAATCACAGAAAAACTTACTAAGCTGGGCATTAATCCCTACGTCACTCGATGGGTTGCCAACTGGCTTAGTGACAGAACCCACACTGTAAAAGTAGCTGACTCCAAATCCAGCTCCAGACAAGTGACAAGTGGAGTACCTCAGGGTTCAGTCCTGGGAACTCTCTTGTTTGGCATCTACTTCTCTGAAGTACAGGCCAATATAAGGGGCAAAGTTCACAGATGACTGCAAACTGGGAGCCATTACTGAATCCCCAAATGATGTGGATACTCTTCAAAAGGGCCTTACAAAAAAAAAAAAAAAAAACAGATGCTTGGTGCCAGAGCCATGGGCTCAAGCTCAATGCCAAGAAATGTATAGTTATCCCCTTTGGGAAAAAAACATGTACCTGTGAATTACCACATAGGTGGCAGTACACTAAACACCAAAAGTGTGATAAGAGACTTAGGGACACAGGTGGACAGTGGCCTCACCTTCAATAACCACATCGCCACAACAGTCAGGAAATCCTTCTATGTGGCACACCCCATCACTAAGGGCTTTTCATCCAGAAAAAAGGAGGTCATTGTCCCACTGCATTCATCCCTCATTAGACCCATTAGACCCATTATAGAATACAATGCCTCATTTAGTATGTACCTCTCAAGACATCTTCAACAACTGGAAAGGCCGCAGAAATACCTCACTAAAAGAATCACAAGCCTAAAGCAGATGCCCTATGCTGACCACCTTAAAAAACTCCAGCTATACTCTGTCACATATCATCTACTCCGAGGCGATCTCTGCTTAACATACAAGGCCATGTCAAACCCAGAGTTGTTGGACATGCTACACTTAAAGAAATCCCAATCCCTCAGAGCCACACGCTCCAGGGATCTAAACCTTGTTATCACAATAAAAAAAAAACATGCTGGAGGGATAGGTTCCTGACCCAGATACTCCCCAGACTCTGGAAGAGACTGCCAATACATGTCAAGCAGGGCACCTCTTTTGCCCTCTTCGAAAGGAACCTTGATGATTGGATGGGAGAAAGGAAATTCACCCCGGGGAATCACGTCAGTCGCCCTGCTAGACAGAGGTCCAGGGAATTAAATAGTGTGGGAAGAAATAGCCAGGGAATTGTTATGGCTAGGCTTGCATAGGCCCTAGGGCCGATAGCCTAATACCTACCTATGAACCTATATGCCCTCCATATCTGTGCAGGGGGGTGTTATTTTTTTAGGCCATGGGGCTTGACAGGCAAAAAAAAAAATGTATACAATATGTGAAACTAATGGCCATAAACTAGGTTTGCACACTTTGGATCAAATAACTACACATTTGGTGGTTTAGATGTTCATGTTTTTTTTTAACCTCTTCCTATGCACTTCATTAGCTCAGTTTGCTGTGAGACAGTCAATATCATGTGGACACCGAAAGCATGTCATCTACTGAGCATACCTCTGCAAATGGTATGCACTACCATGCACACACAACCACTCACAAATGAATCTGTGGCTGGGCATGTTTGTTTCTGTATACAATGCTACAGATTTATGTGCAGTGCATAACATGTCATCTTCACATGCCAATGTGTTAAGCATATGTCTGTGGCATATAACATTCCAAACAGTTTTCTATAAATTAAAGTTTATTACTTAGCTAGTGTTATCTACATCGTTGCAAAAGACATGGCCACCTAAAATCACAACCATAACTACACAAGGGAGCACACGCACCAGTAGAGTCACATATACCAAGCAAGATGAGTTGTACTCTGTGCAAGCTGCATGCCTGCATGCCTGCATGCCAGTCCTAAGTCTTTGAAGCTGGATGTTATAAAACAGACCACTAACGTTGCCTGGCAGACACTGCAGGATGGTGCCCACATCGTGGTAGGCCAGCATTGCCCATTCCTAAGGTTGTATTTTCATTTTCATTCAACAAACATATAGCTGGTTTCCCATAAATAAAAACAAATTGGAAACAATGTACCATCTTACATGCATATGTCATATATCTGGATATAGCTCAACACTCAGAATATACATGTACAAAACTGCATGCATGGCCTTACCCTGTAGGACATTGTTTCTTCTGCTGTACTAGATAACATCAACCTGACTCTTAGGTGCTCCTACTCCATGGTCATAGCTGTGTTTCAGAAACATTATGTACCTGTAAGTCCCTATTTCCATGTCCTGCAGATGGCAGTTCATTTAAATCTCATTATCAGGCAGTAATGCTGCCAGTGTAAATTTTCACACTGCTAAGCAATAGCAACACAGGTGTAGTTGTGTGAGTGCCTTGCAGTTCATAGGTTCATAGGTTCATACTAGGCTATCTGCCCTAGGGCATTTATAAGACTAGCCAGAGTGTGTTTGGCTTTCACCACCCATTTTAAATTAATTTTGCTATGCCCTTTTTCGAGGTTAATATACTGTGCCTCTGTCTAACAGTGACACAGAAGTGATACCCAGGGTAAACCTACGATCTCCCATCCACTCATCAAGATTCCTCTTGAAAAGAGTCAATGAGGGACTCTGCCTAACCTGGACTGGGATTTTATTCCAGAGTGAAGGGAGCCTCTAGGTTATGAATCTGTCCCTCCAGCATGTCCTATTTATTTCAGTGCTGAGGTTCAAGTCTCTCGAGCGTGTAGCTCGATGGGATTTGGATTTTCTGAGGTGCAGCATGTCCATTAATTCCGGGTTGGACATGGCTTTATACATCAGGCACAGATCGTCTCTGAGCAGGCGGTATGCCACTGAGTAGAGCTGGAGTTTCTTTAACCGGGCAGCATATGGCATCAGTTTGAGCCCTTTGATCCTCTTGGTGAGATACTTTTGGGGTCTTTCCAGTTGCTGCAGGTGTCTGGTAAGTTACATCCCAAAAGGGGCATTGTACTCAATTATGGACCTGATGAGGGATGAGTAAAGAGGCACGATGACCTCCCCTGATCTAGATGTGAATCCCTTCATGATTAGGTGGGCTATATAAAATGTTTTTCTAACCACTTTGGCCACGTGGTTTTCAAATGAGAGATTGCTATCAACTTGGGTCCCCAGGTCCCTAATTACTTCTTCCATACTTAATGGATTACCAGCTATGTGGTAATTTGTGGGCACTTTGTTTTTGCCAAAGGGGATGACTATACACTTTTTGGCGTTTAGCTTGAGGCCAAGGCTCTGGCACCAGTTGTCTGTTTCTATGAGGCCCTTTTGTAGGATGCTTGTGTCAGCTGGAGAGTCGATTATGGCACCTAGTTTGCAGTCATCTGCGAACCTGGTCAGTCACAGTCCTTCCGTGTTGGCATGTACCTCCGAGAAATATATACCAAACAAAAGAGGTCCCAGGACTGAGCCTTGTGGGATGCCACTTGTAACTGGTTTGGAGTCTGACATGGCTCCAGTAATTCTAACCATGTGGGTTCTGTCCTTGAGCCAGTTTGCAACCCATCTAGTGACACAGGGGTTTATATTTAAGCTGGTAAGCTTATCTATAATGCCCGAGTGGGGTATTGTATCGAAGGCTTTTGTGAGGTCCAGGTAGGCTGTGTGGACCACCTTCCCCTCGTCAATGGCCTTGGTGACTGTTTCAAAGAAATCGACCAGGTTTAAGAGGCAGGATCTGCCCTTAAAAAAGCCGAACTGGGTAGGATCCAGTGTCTGTAGGTCCCCAATATCTTTATTTATGAGGTCCATGATGATCCTTTCCATAGCTTTGCAGACCAAGCTAGTCAGGCTTATGGGGTGATAGTTTCCAGGATCCGTTGAGGCACCACCTTTGTGGAGAGGGAACACTGTTGCTGTACGTCACTCTTTGGGTACATATCCTGTAGTAAGGCTGAGATTGAACAGTAGTTTTATGTTTGGGTTTAGCTCTTCTTGGAGTTCATGTAGGACGCAGCCCGGGACACCGTCTGGTCCCATTGACGCTATGTTTTTTGCTTTGGAGAGGGCGGCTCTTACCTGAGCATCCGAGATGTCAGGGGGGCAGCACTTTGCTGGGATAGATATTTGCCCTTTTGGTGGGGAGGGGGGGGAGTTTGCACTGAACCTGTCAGCTAGGATGTTGGCAATGTCTGTGGGTTCAGTGTATTTTTTGTCATTTTGGACTAATTCTGAGCATATCTGGGAATTCCCACCCCAGGTTTCTAACATAACTAAAGAAAGCCTATATTTATACTAAGTTATGCTGTAATACTTAATTTTGACACACTAAGGGGGTTGGCATAATGATTAAGGTGTTTACCTTACAGACAGAAAGTACAGGGTTTGATTCTCAAATGTGATAACTGGCCAGGCTTAAAATGGCCTACAAAGGCAGCTAGCCCAGTATGAATCCATGAACCTATGTACCTACATATAGCATATTAAATGTGTGCTGGTTACAATAACACTGACTGTACCCAAAACAGCCATAGTCAGCTCTGCCAAGGGCAGCATGAGCCCTACAACTGCAGTGTAAGTCTTAAAGAAAAAAGAAGGATAAATTAAATGAGGCATCCAAAAAAGTACTCATATTTAACCTTCACTCTGAGCTACTTTCCCCAAACAAGGATTGATGAGTGAGACAGACAAACATCTGACATCAAGCATCGCTACTTTGCAACCAGTTGGATGTTAAGTTATCTGTCCATCTCTGAGAAGCTTATGCTGAGTGTCTCCCAGTATCGAAATTCCTGAACTGCTTGCTACTCCTTTTCCTTTTGGACTAACTCACTATGAACAGCTACATGAAGGTTCATTTGTGTATCAGAAGCCATGGAAGTAGTGGAAATGCTAACTCCAGACTAGAACTTAGAAATAAACAAATCTGATACGAGTCATAAAGTAAGTATACTGTGATGTACTTTCCAGCTGTTTCCTTATTTATTTATGTATGTATGTATGTATGTGTGTGTATGTACGAAAATGGTGCCAGCTTGCTCATACTGTGTGTGTGTGTGTGTGTGTGTGTGTGTGTGTGTGTGTGTGTGTGTGTGTGTGTGTGTTTTAAGTATGTGTGGGTTAGACATTCTCAGCTATCCCTGATTTACACAGAATTTTTGTGTTTTTTTTTTTACTTTTCTTATTAAAATGTTTTATTCCAAACAAATAATTGAAGATTGCAGTCCCTATAAATAATGACAGATGTTAGTTTCAGGTGTGATAGTCTTCAGAAAGGGCATGCTGGGACATAGCCAAGACAGTGGCTAGTGTGCAACAGGCTTTATTTACTCTGTACATTTTTGACATGAATTTCCTATCAAAGTTGATGCATTCGCTGCTAGAAGTGACACCAGACAGACAGACAGATAGATCCTGCAGGGCCTGATGATATGCTAATGATGTGGTAAGCCAAACTGGGACTACAATTAGTGCATATTGTTACAGAGGCTACAGTTACTGACAAAAGGACCCATATCTTACATGCCAGATGGACATCAAGGGCTGAATATACAGCCTGTCAAAGGTTTGCATGTGTCCAGCCCATACCTCTCAAGTGTACCTCATTACGAGGAACGTACCTCATTTGGGGTCTTAAAAAGTTCATGTTCCTCGAAGTTACTCAAAGTTCCACATTGAAAGACTCTGTCGCACATTCAGTGTTAGGATTTTTTTTAAGTGAAATCCATTGTAAATAGAAATGAATCATATGAATTCATTAAAAGATCTTCTTTATAAGTAAAACCAGCATATTTTAACCATCCTATGACTTTCCTAGTTGAAGTTGTTAGTAAACCATTAGTATGTGCTTCACATTTTGCCCATTTGTTCCACATTATGAGGGCTAGTGTTCCTCATTTTGGACATGGAAGGTTGAGAGCTAGCCTGGGTCTAAACATGCATATCCTAGGGTATGTCAAACCTTGCACAATGCACTTGAGAAGGCCCTTTGAGGGTTGTGATATCTGGAAACTGGCTGTTGATAGCTGATGGTAGCACAGTCATGCATTATGACAATGCATCTTGTCTAAAAGAGTGAGTGTCAGGCTGTTAACTGGCTGCCGATAGGAACATATAAAGTGCAGTGGTCAGGCATGTGGTGATTGTGGTGAAGTTTCTACTGCCCAGTGCACTGGCTGTGAATTGCACAGGGTGCTTATGTCTCATGAAGGCATCAATGCTTTCATCTCTGGCCCAAATCCAGGCAATAGTGTTGGTCTACACATCCTCTGTGCACTGCAGCCACTGCCTTCTGTTACCAGTGATTCAGTATTCCAGGCAGGGACTATAGTCTTTAGGACTACTTGTATGGCCACCAGTACTATGTGGTAAGCTAACCATTATGGGAAGAAGCACTGAGGAAACTCAGTGGAGATCCATATTCACAACATTTGCTGTGCATTTAAGACAGCATTTTCTTGCATCAGTGCTAAAAATTTCATCAAGGACACATAACGCATTACTATTCTGCAGCTCATATACCTCAGGCATTGGTAAAGGAATAGTAACATTTTCACTTTTATAGGTACCTCAACATAGCACATAGCCCTATGTCACTATGCAGAGGTACAGAGTCATTGATTGGGCTATGAAGGTACCAAAGACATTTGGGTATGCCATCCAGAGATACTCAACTTATACCATGGATGTGGCTCACTGAAAAGTTTGATCTGGTTGCCCTGACAACTAATATCTGGCAGACAGAAAACATCCATGCATGAGATCTCAGTCTCTTTTGCAACATAAAGAGAACATGTTGGAGGGACAGATATGTATTGCAGAGAATGCCACTTTTTTTAAGTCATCTTCCTCCTCACATAAGGTGAAGTACTTCTCTTACTCCATTCAGAAATAATTTAGGAGAATGGATGAGTAACAGCAAATGCCCCCTTGTCCCTCATGGATAATGCAATATGTAAATGTTCTGCTAATCTATGCCTTATTAGTACTTAAAATATAAATGATAAAAACTTCATAGGTTGGACTTTCAAAGATCCTCAAAGATCAGTAGCTTAGCAAGTACTTATGAACCTGTAATGATATCTTCACTGTTTGAATTTTGCACATGACTTCAACTATTTATTTTTATTATGTCAATGTGTTACTTTGCATTGCTACTATATGATTTTATTGGTTGGTTACACACAGGTAAAGTATGCACAGATATTTTCTATGATGCAGGGGGAGACCACAAGCAGAATGCATGCACTTGCATGCACACACACACACACACACACACACACACACACACACACACACACACACACACACACACACACACACACACACACAGTCACACCAGCATACACATTCCACCAGCCACACAAAAATTCATGCACATACTGACATGCACTCACACACACACACACACACACACACACACACACACACACACACACACACACACACACACACACACGCACACTATTGCTACACTTTCTTCGTCCTATATATTTGCATTAGCAAAACAATGTCTGCATGAACACTGTATTAATTGTATCCTTTGTCAGTGCAGTATTAGCCAATAATGGCTGTATGAACACTGTATGAATGGTATCCATTGTCAGTGCAGTATTAGCCAAACAATGGCAGTATGACCACTGCACGAATGGTAAACTTTTGTCAGTGTAGTATTAGCCAAGAATGGCTGTGTGAACACTGCATGAATTGTATCCTTTGTCAGTGCAGTATTAGCCAAACAATGGCTGTACGAACACTGTATGAAAGGAATCCTTTGTCAGTGCAGTATTATCCAAACAATGGCTGTGTGAACACTGTATGAATGGTATCCTTAATCTGTCCAGTATTAGCCAAACAAATGGCTGTATGAACACTGTATGGATGGTATCCTTTGTCAATGCAGTATTAGCCAAACAATGGCTGTATGAACACTGTATGAATGGTATCCTGTGTCAGTGCAGTATTAGCCAATAATGGTGGTATGAACACTGTATGAATGGTATCCTTTGTCAGTGCAGTATTAGCCAAACAATGGCTGTATGAACACTATATGAATAGCATCCTTTGTCAGTGCAGTATTAGTCAAATAAAAGCTGTATGAACACTGTATGAATGGTATCCTTTGTCCATGCAGTATTAGCCAACATTGGCTGTATGAACACTATATGAATGGCATGCTTTGTCAGTGCAGTATTAGCCAAACAATGGCTGTATCAACACTGTATGAATGGTAAACTTTTGTCAGTGGAGTATTAGTCAAGAATGGCTGTAGGAAAACTGTATGAATGGTATCCTTTGTCAGTGCAGTATTAGCCAAACAATGGCTGTATGAACACTGTATGAATGGTATCCTTTGTCCGTGCAGTATTAGCCAACATTGGCTGTATGAACACTATATGAATGGCATGCTTTGCCAGTGCAGTATTAGCCAACAATGACTGTATGAACACTGTATGAATGGTATCCTTTGTCAGTGCAGTATTATCCAAACAATGGCTGTGTGAACAATGTATGAATGGTATCCTTTGTCGGTCCAGTTTTAGCCAAAGAAATGGCTGCATGAACACTGTAAGGATGGTATCCTTGTCAGTGCAGTATTAGCCAAACAATGGCTGTATAAATGCTGTATGAATGGTATTCTTTGTCACTGCAGTATTAGCCAAACAATGGCTGTATGAACACTGTATGAATGGTATCCTTTGTCAGTGCAGTATTAGCCAACAATGGTTGTATGAACACTGTATGAATGGTATCCTTTGTCAGTGCAGTATTAGCCAAACATTGGCTGTATGAACACTTAATGAATGGCATCCTATTCCAGTGCAGTAATAGCCAAATAAAAGCTGTATAAACACTGTATGAATGGTATCCTTTGTCTGTGCAGTATTAGCCAACATTGGCTGTATGAACACTATATGAATGGCATGCTTTGTCAGTGCAGTATTAGCCAACAATGACTGTATGAACACTGTATGAACGGTATCCTTTGTCAGTGCAGTATTATCCAAACAATGGCTGTGTGAACACTGTATGAATGGGATCCTTTGCCAGTCCAGTATTAGCCAAACAATGGCTGTATGAACACTGTATGAATGGTATCCTTTATGCATGCAGTATTAGCCAACATTGGCTGTATGAACACTATATGAATGGCATGCTTTGTCAGTGCAGTATTAGTCAACAATGACTGTATGAACACTGCATGAATGGTATCCTTTGTCGGTCCAGTATTAGACAAATACATGGCTGTATAAACACTGTATGAATGGTATCCTTTGTCAGTGCAGTTTTAGCCAAACATTGGCTGTATGAATGCTGTATGAATGGTATCCTTTGTCAGTGCAGTATTAGCCAAACAATGGCTGCATGAACACTGTATGAATGGTATCCTTTGTCACTGCAGTATTAGCCAACAATGGCTGCATGAAAACTGTATGAATGGTATCCTTTGTCAGTGCAGTATTAGCCAACAATAGCTGTATGAACACTATTTGAATTGTACACTTTGTCAGTGCAGTATTAACGAAACAATGGCTGTATGAATACTATATGAGTGGTATCCTTTGTCACTGCAGTATTAGCCAAACAATGGCTGTATGAACACTGTATGAATGGTATCCTTTGTCAGTGCAGTATTAGCCAACAATTTTTGTATGAACACTATATGAAAGGTATCCTTTCTCAGTGCAGTATTATCCAAACAATGGCTGTGTGAACACTGTATGAATGGTATCATTTGCCGGTCCAGTATTAGCCAAACAATGGCTGTATGAACACTGTATGAATGGTATCCTTTGTCCATGCAGTATTAGCCAACATTGGCTGTATGAATACTATATGAATGGCATGCTATGTCAGTGCAGTATTAGCCAACAATGACTGTATGAACACTGTATGAATGGTATCCACTGTCAGTGCAGTATTATCCAAACAATGGCTGTGTGAACACTGTATGAATGGTATCCTTTGTCGGTCCAGTATTAGCCAAACACATGGCTGTATGAACACTGTAGGAATGGTATCCTTTGTCAGTGCAGTATTAGCCAAACAATGCCTGTATGAACACTGTATGAATGGTATCCTTTTGTCAGTGCAGTATTAGCCAACAATGGCTGCATGAACACTGTATGAATGATATCCTTTGTCAGTGCAGTATTAGCCAAACCATGGCTGTATGAGCACTGCCTGAATGGTATCCTTTGTCAGTGCAGTATTAGCCAACAATGGCTGTCTGAACACTATTTGAATGGTACCCTTTGTTAGTGCAGTATTAGCCAACAATGGCTGTTTGAACACTATATGAATGTCATGCTTTGTCAGTGCAGTATTAGCCAAACAATGGCTGTATCAACACTGTATGAATGGTAAACTTTTGTCAGTGCAGTATTAGCCAAGAATGGCTGTATGAAAACTGTATGAATGGTATCCTTTGTCAGTGCAGTATTAGCCAAACAATGGCTGTATGAACACTGTATGAATGATATCCTTTGTCGGTCCAGTATTAGCCAAACAAATGGCCGCATGAACACTGTATGAATAGTATCATTGTCAGTGCGGTATTAGCCAAACAATGGCTGTATGAATACTGTATGACTGGTATCCTTTGTCACTGCAGTATTAGCCAAACAATGGCTGTATGAACACTGTATGAATGGTATCCTTTGTCAGTGCAGCATTAGCCAACAATGGTTGTATGAACACTGTATGAATGGTATCCTTTGTCAGTGCAGTATTAGCCAAACAATGGCTGTATGAACACTGTATGAATGGCATCCTATGTCAGTGCAGTATTAGCCAAATAAGAGCTGTATAAACACTGTATGAATGGTATCCTTTGTCTGTGCAGTATTATCCAACATTGGCTGTATGAACACTTTATGAATGGCATGCTTTGTCAGTGCAGTATTAGCCAACAATGACTGTATGAACACTGTATGAACGGTATTCTTTGTCAGTGCAGTATTGTCCACACAATGGCTGTGTGAACACTGTACGAATGGGATCCTTTGCTGGTCCAGTATTAGCCAAACAATGGCTGTATGAACACTGTATGAATGGTATCCTATGTCTGTGCAGTATTAGCCAACATTGGCTGTATGAACACTATATGAATGGCATGCTTTGTCAGTGCAGTATTAGTCAACAATGACTGTATGAACACTGTATGAATGATATCCTTTGTCGGTCCAGTATTAGCCAAACTCATGGCTGTATGCACACTGTATGAATCGTAGCCTTTGTCAGTGCAGTTTTAGCCAAACATTGGCTGCATGAATGCTGTATGAATGGTATCCTTTGTCAGTGCAGTATTAGCCAACAATGGCTGTATGAATACTGTATGAATGGTATCCTTTGTCACTGCAGTATTAGCCAAACAATGGCTGTATGAACACTGTATGAATGGTATCCTTTGTCAGTCCAGTATTAGCCAACAATGGTTGTATGAACACTGTATGAATGGTATCCTTTGTCAGTGCAGTATTAGCCAAACAATGGCTGCATGAACACTGTATGAATGGTATCCTTTGTCAGTGCAGTATTAGCCAAACAATGGTTGTATGAACACTGTATGAATGGTATCCTCTGTCACTGCAGTATTAGCCAAACAATGGTTGTATGAACACTGTATGAATGTCATCCTTTGTCAGTGCAGTATTAGCCAAATAAAAGCTGTATGAGCACTGTATGAATGGTATCCTTTGTCTGTGCAGTATTAGCCAACATTGGCTGTATGAACACTATATGAATGGCATGCTTTGTCAGTGCAGTATTAGCCAACAATGACTGTATTTACACTGTATGAACGGTATCCTTTGTCAGTGCAGTATTATCCAAACAATGGCTGTGTGAACACAGTATGAATGGTATCCTTTGCCAGTCCAGTATTACCCAAACAATGGCTGTATGAACACTGTATGAATGGTATCCTTTGCCCGTGCAGTATTAGCCAACATTGGCTGTATGAACACTATATGAATGGCATGCTTTGTCAGTGCAGTATTAGCCAACAATGACTACTTGAACACTGTATGAATGGTATCCATTGTCAGTGCAGTATTATCCAAACAATGGCTGTGTGAACACTGTATGAATGGTATCCTTTTTTGGTCCAGTATTAGCCAAACACATGGCTGTATGAAAACTGTATGAATGGTATCCTTTGTCAGTGCAGTATTAGCCAAACAATGGCTGCATGAACACTGTATGAATGGTATCCTTTGTCAGTGCAGTATTAGCCAAACAATGGCTGTATGAGCACTGTCTGAATGGTATCCTTTGTCAGTGCAGTATCAGCCAACAATGGCTGTATGAACACTATTTGTATGGTACCCTTTGTCAGTGCAGTATTAGCCAACAATGGCTGTTTGAACACTATATGAATGGTATCCTTTGTCATTGCAGAATTAGTCAACAATGACTGTATGAACATTGTATGAATGGTATCCTTTGTCAGTGCAGTATTAGCCAAACAATGGCTGTATGAACACTGTATGAATGGTATCCTTTGTCAGTGCAGTATTAACCAAACAATGGCTGCATGAACAGTGTATGATTTGTATTCTCTGTCAGTGCAGTATTAGCCAAACAATGACTGCATGAACACTCTATGAATGGTATCCTTTTTCAGTGCAGTATTAGCCAACAATGATTGTATGAACACTGTATGAATGGTATCCTTTGTCACTGCAGTATTAGCCAACAATGATTGTATGAACACTGTATGAATGGTATCCTTTTTCAGTGCAGTATTAGCCAACAATGGCTGTATGAACACTATATGAATGGTATCCTTTGTCAGTGCAGTATTTTTCTGGCATCAGTTTTGCTGAATGTTATGGTATCAATTCACATTTTTATGTGCTACGTAGAATGACCCTGGTCATGGAGCAATTATATAAGTGCTCACAGTCAGTCATGTTATGCACCATGCAACATATTATAACTTTGGTGCATGTCTTACGTTCTGCACTGAAGATGCATATTTTATGGAAATGCTATTTTAGCTGACCAAGGACATGGTCTGTGAGTCAGTGGTGTTTTATGCCTCTGTTGCCTGGTATACTGGCCTCCTCACCACTGTAAGCAGGCTCACCTGTAAGTTATATATAGGTGCCCATGTGGTATGCTTCCTCTTTTGAAGGCACACTGCAGAGCACTTGCAAGCTAAATAACGGTGCCCTGGGTGCTGCCAGAATGCTTGGCAAAAACATTAAGCCCTAATGTTTATGATGCCCAAGTATATTCTAATAGACATGGTTACCTTTCTATCTATGTTTAGTAATGTGTCATGGGTGTACTTGAAATGCAGCATAAACTCCTTACCAAAACCAACTTGGTGGATATGGTTCTGGGTATCTAGATTAACAGTGTCATACAGGCTACTATTTTCTGTAAAAAATGATTAAGGAATCTACTTACTCTTGACTGTCTTATATCTGCAGTGTCCCAGCATGCCTTTGTAAGGAGCATGTGGCTAGAATGCTGTATGCTGTCATATTGGATGTTCATAGGTAGGTACCAGGCTATTGGCCCTAGGGCCTATATAAGCCTAGCCAATAAGGTTCCCTGGATTTCACCACCCCTGGATGCTATTTACCTGCTCTCCTGACTAGCAGGGCCACCGATGTGATGCTTGGGGTGAATTTCCTGTTGCCCATCCACTCATCAAGGTTTTTCTTGAAGAGTGCTAGTGACAACCTCTGCTTGACATAGATAGGTAGTTTGTTCCAGAGTATGGGAAGTCTTTGGGACAGGAATCTATCCCTCCTGCATGTTCTCTTAATTGTGGTGATGAGGTTTAGGTCCCTAGAGTGTATGGCTCTGAGGCATTGAGATTTCTTTAGGTGTAGCATGTCCATCAGCTCAGGGTTTGACATAGCTTTGTATGTTAGGCAGAGATCACCTCGGAGTAGACGATATGCTATGGAGTAAAGCCAGACTTTTTTGAGGCAGTCACCATAGGGTAACTATTTGAGTCCCATAATCCTCTTTGTGAGGAATTTCTGTGGTCTTTCCAGCTGCTGCAGATGCCTTGCAAGGTACATTCCAAATGTGGCATTGTACTCTATAATGGGTCTGATGAAAGTCGATTAGAGGGGGACAATGTTTTCTTTTTTCCTGGATGAGAACTTTTTCATGATGAGGTCTGCTGCATAGAAGGATTTCCTGACTACTGTGGTGATGTGATTATCAAAAGAGAAGCTACTGTTCACTACAGTTCAAAGGTCTCTTATCACACCTTTGGTATTAAATGGGCTGACACCTATGTGGCAGTCCATGGGTACAGGGTTTTTACCAAAGGGGATGACAATTCATTTTTTGGCATTGAGCTTGAGGCCATGGCCCTAACACCAGGCATTAGTCTTGATGAGGCCCTTTTGTAGGATGTCCACGTCGTTTGGGGACTCGACTATGGCACCCAATTTGCAGTCATGTGCGAACTTTGTAAGCCAGATGCCCTCTGTGTTGGCCTGTACTTCAGAGAAGTAGATCCTAAACAGAAGGAGACCCAAGACTAAACCCTGTGGTACTCCACTTGTCACAGGTTTGGATTCGGATTTGGAGTCCGCATTTCTTACAATGTGGGTTCTGTCTGTGAGCCAGTTGGCAACCCATCTTGTGATATATGGATTTATACCCAGCTTGGTGATTTTATTTATGATACCAGAATAGAGGATGGTTTTGAAAGCCTTGGCAAGGTTGAGATAGGCTGTGTGGACTGTCTTATCCTCGTCCACGGCTTTGGTGACTGTTTCAAAGAAGTCAACCAGGTTCAGGAGGCATGATCTGCCTTTCACAAATCTGAACTGGGTGGGGTCCAGAGTTTGGAGATTACCAATATCCTTGTCTATGAGTTCCATGATAATATGCTCCATGGCCTTGCAGACCAGGCTCATCGAGTTAATAGGGCGATAGTTCCTGGGGTCTATGGTGGCTCCCCCTTTGTGGAGTGCTACAACTGTTGCCATGCACCATTCAGTGGATAAAAAGCCTGTCGACAGGCTATGATTGAACATGGTGCTTAGGTGGGGGGCTAGTTCGTTCTGAAGCTCATATAGATTCAGTCAGAGATATTGTCTGGTCCCATGGATGCTGTGTTCTTGGCTTTCAATAGCGCAGTTTTCACCTGTTCAGTTGTGATTGCAGGGACACTGCATTCTTCTGGTATGGATATGGGCCCTTTAGAAGGGGGGGGGGTAAAGTTGACACTGAACCTATCAGCCAGGATATTGGTGATATCAGTTGGTTCCATGAATTTTGTGCCATTGTGCTGTAGCGCAGAGCAGATTTGGGTGTTGCCACTAAGATTCTTCACATAGCTGTAAAATGCTTTGTGGTTGTTCTTAGAGTCAGTGGCAATCCTATTTTCAGAGTTCACTTTGGAGGATTTTATGACAGATCTCAGCTTCTTGCTGAGGCTAACCAGGTAGCTCTTCCACTTGTGGGATTTTATTCTCTTTTGCCACAGTTTCTTCCTTCTGTTGTAGAGTTTGTTAATAGCAGAGGACCACCAGATTGGTTTCATTTTTTTAGAAGACTGTGTCTTGGTTCTATTAGGGATGGCACGATCCATGCACCCATGCAGGTGCTTATAGAGTGCATTTGTATAAGATTCGGCAGTGGTAACTGTATTGTCCATTTGCATGGGTGTTGTGAAATTCGCGACTTCTGCCCTAAGTAGCACGATGTTGGCTTTGGAGAATTTTTTTACAGTGGTTTCCTTAGTGGGGGTTGGGGGCAGGATGTGAATATCTAGGGTGATTAGTTTATGGTCAGATCTGACCAACAAGGAGCTGACTTTAGGTGTGGAGCACCTCTCATTCATGTTGCTAAGTACTAAGTCTAGGATATTTTTGCCCCTGGTAGGGATGTGGAAAAGCTGATCCAGGCCACTGGAGTTTACAAATTCTAGGAAGCATTGAGGAAAGGAGTTAGTACAAGAGTAGTTTTCCCAGTTAATGGTGGTGTAGTTAAAATCTCCCAATATTAGGGTGTTTGGTTGGACCCTGATATTCTCTATTATATCAAGAAAAGATGAATTGGAATCCTGGGACATAGTGGGGGATCTATAGAAAGCTACAATATGGATTGCAGTTTTGCACAGTTAGTTGCACTTGTATAATTTTGGATGAATTATGTTGGGCAACTAGCCTGGAGGTGTGGTTGTCCTTAATGAATATGGACACACCTTCGCCCTTGGTGTTCCAGTCCTGGTTTGATGGCCAGAAGGTATTGTATGAGTTATATCCTGGTAATGCAGGGATACTCTCTGGAGCCTTGAACCAGCTTTCAGTCACTGCACAGATATCGATATTCTCCATTTTAAGGAGTGCCTTGAGTGAGTGAGTGCATTTTGAGGTTTAGACTTCTAGCGTTGAGAAGCATTACCTTCAGTTTTTGCTTGCCTGTATCAGTTATGGTTGTGGTTTTGTTTTTTGAGCTTTGCCTAAAAAAGGCACCATAGGGGCAGCAAGAGGCTTAGCCAGTATCCGGAATCTCAGGGGTGACAGGTGCAGGCCATCTCTGGCAAAGCATCGTGGCCTGTCAACCATGTCATCCCAGGCAGACAAATACTGGATCCCCTTTGAGTGACGCCAGAAGTTTAGCTAATTGTTGAAGTCAATCATTTTTGTCCTTGTATTGCAGTATAATTCTGGGCAAAGGTAAGATGCTACTCAGGGCTAGGGTCATACCTGCCTGGATTACAAGATCAGAGAGCTCCTCCATGTCTCTTTTCATGTAATCCAGGGAGTTACACCTTAAGTCATTCACACCAACATGGACATTGACTGAGTCATATTTGTTCTTGTGCAGTGACCTGAGTGCATGAGCTATGTGGCGGATTCTGGCACCCAAAAGGCAGCTAACCGTAACCTTCTCCTTGTTTATTCTGCTGAGTGGAACATCAGTGTGCCTGACTATAGAATCACCTATGACCAATGTGTTTGGTATGTAGTTTTGCCTTATGGGCAGTGGTTGAGTGTCCTGACATATGTCTCACAGTCTGTTAGGTGTGCTCACATCTATCTGGCATCTGTCAAGCTGCTCAGGGTTAATTACATCTGGGCATGGTACTGGACATGGTATCCACATTCTCTTATGGCCCACCATCATCTTAAAGCCAGTGGCACAGGCTGTTCGGCAAATACCATCACTTCCCACTGGTTATGAAAGGTGCTTGATTCACATTAGTAGAGCATTCAAATGGGATAGCATTGCTGTCATTTCCCCCATATTATAGGCCTGGAGCATGAAACTGAATATCTTTGAATAAATTGTTTTCTCATGTGCATATGACAAGATTGTACCACACTCATTTACATAGCAGCAGACCTCTCAACCAACTGGGGACAAATTTCAACAGAATCAGGGACAAGTCAAGAAAAAATCAGGGATGATCAGGGACACTTTTAAAATATTAGTGCTTTTAACTTGAAACATTGACAGAATCAGAGCATATGAATTAATACACATTTTCTGAAGTAAAAGAAGTATATAACTCTTAATTATTGTTATTATTCATTAAGTGTAATTCACCACCTTTCCTCCAAAAGTCACTAGTTTTAGGAGGGATTAAGAGGGACAGAGTTAAAATCTGAGTTAAAATCAGGGACATCCCTGAATATCAGGGACAGTTGAGAGGTATGAATAGCAGTATCACTGTTGGTGTCACCTTTGCAGACTGGGCTGCCCAGACTCATATCTGAGTCATGTGCAAGCTTACGTCTAGGCTTTTTCTGCAAGCCAGTAATCTGCACTACAACCTACATCTCAGAATCTCGAACTTAAATGTTATTACTGTTTGGGGAATTTGCAATTTCTTTCATTCTATGTAAGCTAGTTTTTTTTTTTTATATGTTTATTTTATTTGTAAACTGGGCACACCACTAGTCAGCCATGCCTCTTTTTTGGAGTGGTTAAGGAGCATTGCAAAGCTAACTGACTTAATTAGATGACAGTGTTTGCAACAAGAGACACAAAGCTATTACTACATTTCACAGTGCCTTTGTCTGAATGTGGGCTGAAAGAATCAGCAGACTCAGAAGCAAATCAATGAACATAAATGAGATATGCTTTTATTCATAGGTTAGTACTAAGCTAACTGCCCTTGCAAGCCATTTTAAGCTTAGCCAATTATCCCTCGTGAGACTCAAAACCTGCACCTTGTGTTTGTAAGGCATACACCTTAACCATTAGGCCACCCTCGCATTCACAGATCTGTGGCTGTTTACTCTCTTGTCTGTTAACTGCCTGCAACACAGCTGCAGGTAACCGTAAAGTTATAAAAGTCTGCATTCACATCATTTTGTGATGGCCTAACTATATCACTATTTATATGAAATTATGCACTAAACTGTTTTAACTATCTGAAATAAAAGGAGAGGACTGAAGTAACAGGTATTACTATACAGATTCCATTGCAAGTGCTGACACAATTCTCTGGATGTGCATAGACTGGCTGTCCTTGGGAAATGCTAGTGGCAATAAAATTCAGACAGTCTGAGCCAAGACAAAAGATACATTCTTAAGTAGACAGTGAGTATTTTCAAAATTATCACCTAAAAAAAACACTGTGATGATAAGACATACCTGATGATTAGACCACTGGTTATCACACCTACAAACTCCTATACAGATTGCAAAATTATCTTGTCACAAATTCTCCTTCCTTTATCTGTCGCTGCAACAACTGTTAACCTGAAACAAAGTTCTGAACCATCTAAAATTACGAGTACTAAGAACATCCAAAATAGACGTTGCCCATTTGTTATACAGCTGTATACTTTACTGTAATACTACATTCAGCAATTTTCTTGTCAAATGGCAGATTGCAAGTGCTTTTCTAACAAAAGAAAAATAAACCTTTAGATGACTTGTCGCATACCTCTCATCTGTCCAGATTTTCACAGAATGTTCGATTTTTCTTTCATATTTTTGATCCATGTTTCATAAAACTGTGATTTTTCCTGGCTAAACATTACCAAGTCATTAAAGATTGAAGTCAGAAAATAATGATAGACATTTGAGTTTCAGATTTCATATCCTTCAGAAAATTCATGCTAACACAAAACCTGTTATTCTATCCACTTTCTAAGTTTGTAAGAGTAATATTTAAAAAAGCCCTATTTTGGGGCCTTACCCCCATTATTTATGGCTTTGCCCAGATTTCTTGTCCTAAGAAGTTGACAGGTATGCATGTCAGTAGTAGTAGTGTTTCCCAGCAATCCTAATGTTTTACTTTTGTATACAGCGTCAGGGTTAAATATTACTGTTATTATCACAGTTACTTGCACAGTGACACATACACTCCAGCATCTGTTTGTCTCTACAGTAAGTGCATTGGAAGTAAATGAAATGCTTATGGCAGGCCTTGATCCACATCACTCATCTTACTTAAAGCCATACTTTTATACACAGTCAGTGATACTCACATATACACAGGCATGCAGTCAAACAGCATGCACATGCCACAAGACACACAAAAATCACACATATACTCACTTGCACTGACACATATACATAAACACGCACACACACACACACACACACACAGATACATACACAGATATATATATATATATATATATATATATATATATATATATATATATATATATATATATATATATATATATATGAAATCATAGGAGATTACTAGGCTAGCGAACAGGAGGTCATTTTAAGCCTTGCTGTTTCATCCTACTGTAATACCATAGAAATGATAGTCAATACCCAAGATTGCATTTAGTGATGACTACCCGTGTCTAGGATGGTTGTGGCTCTATCCCTGGTTAGAATTTACGGTGCCCCATCCACTCATCCAGGTTCATCTTGAACAGTGTCATAGAGGTGCTCTGTTTCACATGACCTGGTAGCCTGTTCCAAACATGTGGCAGTTGCTGGGAGATAAATCTGTTACTCCTGTGTGTCCTATTTAAATCCCAGGCCATATTTAGGTCCTTGGAATGGGTAGCCCTGGTCCCATTTGATTTATGGATATGCAGCAAGTTCATTAGGTTTGGATCTTGGATTGCTCTGTAAGTCAGGCATAAGTCTCCCCTAAGAAGTCTATACGATACAGAGTATAGTGACAGAGACTTTAGTCAGTCTGTGTAAGGCACATACTGGAGCCCCTTGATCATCTTTGTTTATGAAACCTCTCTAAGGTCTTTCTTATTTGCTGCAGGTACGTAGTACTGTACATGCCAAACGGGGCATTATACTAAATTATGGGCTGGATAAGTGCCGATCATAGGGGGGTTATAACTTCTTTTGCTCTTGAGGCAATGCCTTTACTAATCAAGTATGCTACAAAGAAAGCTTCCCTTACTACAGTAGACACATGGTGGTTAATGTTAAGGTCGCAGTCACGTTTTGATCCAAGGTCCCTTACAACTTCATGGGTATTTATGGCATTGTTGATTAGATAGTGTGAGGGGATATTGTATGTGCAGAAAGGAATGATGACACATTTACTTGCATTCAGTTTGAGACCATGACATAATACACCAGTTGTTAGTCTGCATGAGATCCTCCTGGAGTATACTGACATCATTTGGAGATTCAGTGATTGCACCTAGTTTGCAGTCATCTTCAAACTTGGTCAGCCACAACCCCTTAGTTTTGACCTGAACTTCTGTGAAGTATATACCAAACAGTACAGGGCCCAGCACTGACCCCTGTAGCACCACACTCCTAACAGATCTGCTGGTTGATGTGGAGTCACCCACTTTGATAGTGTGTGTCCATTTTTTGAGCCATTTGGGCAACCCATCTTACAATGAAGGGGATTACATTCAATTTGCTAAGTTTATTGGTAATGCCTGAATGTGGGATTGTGTCAAAAGCCTTTGCCAGAGCAAGGTATGCTGTGTGCACAGATTTGCCCTCGTCAATGGCCTTGGTCACATTTTCAAAGAAATCCACCAGATTTATCAGGCAGGATCTGCCTTTCACAAACCCAGATTTGGTATGATCTAGGTATTGGAGGTCACCTATGTCTTTGTTTATGAGGTCCATAATGATATATTCCATGGCCTTACAGATGAGGCTGGTCAGGCTTATGGGTTTGTAATTCCCCAGGTCTGTTGCTAGGACACCTTTGTGGAGGAGAATAAATGTTGCTGTTCTCCATTCCGCAGGAATAAAGCCTGTGGCTAGGCTATGATTGAAAAGAGTACTTAGTGGTGATGCTAGTTCATGTTTTAGCCTGTTTCAAAGACAGCCTGGGTTGTCGTCTGGTCCCATAGAGGCTGTGTTTTTTTTGCCTTGGACAAGGCTTTGAGGACCTGCTCTTCATATATGTAGGGTGGAGGTGGAGGGGTTTGGTGAATGGTCTGTTGTAGATATATCAAGACATGCACAGTCACACACAAGCATGCACATACCACCAGACATAAAAAAAAAATCACAAATATAGTCACTTGCACTCACACAGATAAACATGCACACACATACACACACACACACACACACACACACACACACACACATATATATATATATATATATATACATATATATATATATATATACACACACACACACACACACACACATATATATATATATATATATATATATATATATATATATATATATATATATATATATGTGAAGACAGTCACACACAAGCATGCACATGCCACAAGATACACAAAATTACATAAATACTCACTTACACTCACAAATACACTTAGACACAAAGACACACACACACACACACACACACACACACACACACACACACACACACACACACACACACACACACACACACACACACACACACACACACACACACACACGCACGTATAAAGGCATGCACAGTCACACACCAGCATGCACATACCACCAGGCACACAAAAATCACCCACTCACATGCACACACAGCCATGCACGTGCACACATATGTTGTTGTTGTGTCTTTCAGATTTTCCCGGTTAGGGGTCGCCACAGCGGAGCTCCGGTCCACTAATGATTGGTAGTTGATTTTTACGTGCCAAGTTACCAGCCCTGACGCACAACCTTCAACAAAGATACGCCCATTCATGCATGTCTCCACACAGAAGACGCTTTAACTGAAAATCGAACCGGACAGCGTCTTACTGTGAGACGATGCATTATCACACCCATATATATGCACATGCAAATACACACACAAAGACACATTCACAGTTTTAAGTGAAAGGCAGGTTATGTAGATAAAACTAGAAGGCTGGAAGAGCAGAGTCAGGCACAGCAGAACAGCAATCTCATGCAAGAAAATGAACTGATAAAACTCTTTTGTTGAACAGGGTGACAAGTGCATGACAGTACCCCCACCTTACCTGCTCCTCTGTTCTCATTAAGAATCCATTACACACCTTGTGCCATGAAAAAATAGAAACTGCTTCTTGGCTGCATCCCAGAAATGAACATCAAAGGTTAAAGGTTTGAATAATAGCAGAATAGGAAATGAAAATACTTTATCAGATAAAGATACTGCAGTATGCGTAAAAAGTCATTTTTGCATAACAATTTTTCATATGTATATTCTTTCAAAGGAAGGACTGAACTCAGAACCTAATTTGCCAAAGAAGTTGTGCTCAGCAAACTGTTAGATGATTCTTTCTTTATTTCTTAAACATTTTACTAGGGTATGAAATTAATAATTAAGAATCCATACTTAATAGGAAAGGCAAGTCTGTCTGTACAGAAAACATGAAGGTAAAGCTGCGTCTTCTCTTATGACACATTAGGACTGATGCTCTTTAATCTGTTTGAAAATGCTATTGTAAAAGAACTAGAAGGGAACCATGGATTTTGCATTGTTGAGATTTGCATTTATGGAACAATAAATACTCAGAAAAGGAATAGCATTTTTCAGGAAATTGTACAAATATTAAACGAGTGACCAAGCCTACAGTAGGTGGTTTTTAATGCTATAAAATAAATTGCATCATGTACACAGAATACAGAAACTCATCTATGGATGGCAGAATGACAGAGAAGGAATTATATAGTCTCCACAATAAAATTAAAGCGTTTTTATCACAGCCTGATGCCATGTGAAAAAAAAGCATATGACTCAAAATTTTATAGTATCTCTGAAAAGATTTTTTGATTTTATAAGTTGGACCATCATCAGCAAAACAGAGATAAAATGATTACAGTTAAGTATGAGTACAGTAGGATTTCCTATTAAACACTATATTCCTTTAAAGATTTTTACCTGAAGGAAACAACTCAACAAAAGTCAACAATAATCAGAAAAGGGTAACTTAATAAAAGGCCCGAGAAAGCAAGACTTCTGAAAATGCATGACCCAAATTTGTAGCTACCTAAATGGCTCTGTAGCATCAACAGATGGAGCCCTACTTGCAGCCCAGGTGGGCAGGGTTTGACTAGCCGCCCCAAACACAGAAGGAGGAAAATTGAAGGGTTATACCTTGTGAAACTCCCCTGGGAAGAAAGTGGGGTTTGCCAGTTCTTACAAGCACTCTTAGTGCTGCAGTCTCCTTAGTGAAGACCAGAGAGACCATCACCCCATGCTGAAGGGGGAGGGACAGGGCTGTTTGGAGGAAATACTCCTTGCAGAGGTAAGAGAATCTCTCCACAGTCACCCCATTGTATGTCACCTGCTCCATACTTCACCAGGTGTGAGCTGCTAGAGTCAGCAAGAAAATGGAGAACAGCTTTAAAGTAATTCTGGCAGTTGTCTGGGTGGCTACACCTCTTAGTAGGCTCTGGCCTGGTAAGGAATGAATGGCCAGCTGACCAAGATGGTCAGCATGTAGTGGGGACAACAGTATATAAAAATGTGTAACTACGTCAGGTAGTAAATAAGAAATGCACAGTGTGATCTTTCCGATAAACAAGCATTGAAAATGAGAATAACGAGTCTAAACTCATGTTGGGAATGGGTGCACAAGACTGATATTATCCAGTACTTCTTGCCTAAAGGATTAGTGCATATTAGGAAAATGCTTCCAGGACTGATACAATGATGCATAAACAGTGAAGGGAGTGCAAAATGCAAAGGAATGGCAGAAAATCACTGGAACAAAGAACACTAAATATACAATAGACTTGCAATAATTCCACATTCAAAGTAAGAACAACAAAATGTTTATGGGTTCAGCGATACTGTCTAATGATAAATCAGGAAATAAGCTGGACTGCAGAAAGCACATCTACTTTTGTACTTCAGAATGTATTTATCAGATAAATGCCAGACATTATCATTGTGCTGTTTTAGCTACTGAAAGACCTAAACCTTAAAAATGAATAGAAAGACCTCTGCCAGACATGTCGTAGACTTATTTTGCAATGTGAGCTGCTCTCATCTTTGATTGTACTGGTCCCAGGACATTAAAGCCTAACTGCTTTTCATATCATGGCATTGTGGCACTGCCCTTCACAGGAAGCCATATGCAATGTAATCTTGGGAGCAATTTTCTGAAAAGCCTGTTATTTTTAGGAATACCATTAAAAGAAGAAGGTAACTTAATTGCAGGGGTCCTTCATTTCCTATGCTAATCCATGCTGCTGCATTCTTTGTAAGTGGCTAACACAGCAGTGCTGGAATGTAAGCACCCTCTCAGTGTGCTGCATCCAATTGCAGAAAATGGTGTTCAGCATATTTAAAAGCTTGTTATAAGCTCTTTCATTTTCCCTTGTGTTTGGTTAAAATGACTGAAAGCAGTATTTCTTTTTTCGCTTTCAGGAATTCACAGATGATCAGAATAACTGCATACACAGTTTGAGGCACAGAGAATACCAGTGCAAGCTTCCCATCCAAAAAATGTCAGGTTTTAAAGATTGCAGCTGTCAGAGATAAAGTTGGAAGAAGTTCTGAAATGTCTTAAGTTGTGCACATCTTACCTTCCAACATTGCTCTCCAAAGTGCATGACAGATGAGCAAAATATTGGATCTACTGTCAAATATGACATTCAAAGCTCAGGACAATATGGCTGTCAGTACGCTAATGCTAAGCACATTAGCTGGCAAGAGTATGTAATAAGCCATTTTAAATTTCTGTTTTAAAGTTTCAGTGGGAATTGTGAAACCTTTCTTCCTTTTCTGTGAAGAAAGAAAAATATCACAAGAATGTGAATAAGTAATATAACCAATGCACCTTCTAAGGTATGCCATTTGGGAAGCACATAATGCAATAAAAAGGAATGAAATGTGTTAGAAGAGACAAGAAAAAGTATGTATTATTGTACTGGGTGAATTTCTGCCTTTTTGACCCAGTCTTCATGCTCATAATTTCAGTATATTTGTATCCATTTAAAATAAATTGATTAAATGAGATGGCAAACTACATCTAGAGAACCTGTCACTCACATTAGTCATTTACTGACATCCTTCAATTTTTATAAAGACTTTCATATTTAGACAATGTGAGCCAGTCTGAAAATCAATTCCGAAGCTGAGTGTTTCAGATGCAGTTTCAAAATGATGATATTGGAGGAACAAAGCAAAAGCTGAAGAAAATATTCAGCTTGTCAAATTTTTTAAACTTCATCACTGTCCCTACAAAACATTTCACTGGTCATATCTTAAGTGGATATAACTCTCATGCAATGCATATTCCATGTAAAATGAGCTTGGCATCATATTCATTTCTACATAGACAATGTTTATAATGAGGTTCCATTTGGAATTCCTGAGACAATATATAATTGTAGCATAAATCATCCCACTAGTGATAGAGCCTAGTTGGAACTAAAGAAGCTTCATCACCTAGCCATAGCACATAGGAACTGTAAATCTAAACTGCAGTGTTGCAGGAGAAATGCAATTTAGTTTTTCATGTCTTAGAATCGATCATGCACACAAATATTCAGTTACTTAACCTTGGAGTTGTTATTGCATTTGTGCATCATCTGTTGTGATTTAAATTTAACAATGAATGCAGAGCAGAGCAAAATAAAGCCGTGTAAGGATGTACCATGACAGAAGATATGCAACTTCCTTTCTTTCTCTGCAGTCAGGATATATGGGAATAAATCCTTTCCAAAGGCTTATAAGCTGGCTTGGACATTTCCAAGCAATCAATGCCACTCTGCAGATAAGAGCAGCAGCTGAAATTCTTGAAGAAAACATATCCCTAGATGAGGGATTCTTTATGACTGAAATACTGTCCTACATTGACTGCTAGAATATACATACTGCATGTATGAGCAGTTGTATCTGCACTGCTATATTCAATGCAGAGTGCAAAAGATCAGATGCCTTTAGCAAGAAGATACTGTATTACATAAACAAATTGCACCAGGTGGTTCCAATATGCAGCTTTACTTTTTTTTTTTAATTGTTTTTATTGGATTTTCAAAGCAAAAAGCATAAACAAACAATTAAAAAAAAAAACAAGTTCATCCCCATATGCAATCTCTCTCTCTCTCTCTCTCTCTCTCTATATATATATATATATATATATATATATATATATATATATATATACGGATCTACTTCATTACACTGACATCCTACTTACCCAGCTCTCACATTGCTGAGACGAAAGGACCGACAAACCCAGAAGACCATCATCCGGAAAACTGACTTTCCACTCAAGGTAAGTAACTGCTTGGCCATCCTGAAAAAAAAAATAATCCGAACAAAACTAAACCCACCCATGTGGGGGCTTTGCTACCACACTCCCCTATGTGGGGTGCTTTGCCCCCCACACCCCCTACCTAAATAAACCACCCCAGAGATTGCACTACCATGGGGATAAGGGGTAAAGTTCAACAGGATGGCCAAGTGGTTACTTACCTCAAGTGAAATGTTGGTGTTCTGGATGTCAGTCTTCTGGGTTTGTCAGTTCTTTCGTCAAGGCGATGTGAGTGTCAGGTAAGTGAGATGTCGGTCTATTAAAATAGAGCTATATAGACATATATACTTGCAAATGGCTGGGTTAACAAAGCATTACAAAACTAGGAGAACTGTACATATGACAAAGATACTTGGCTATTTAGGATTCCTAGTTGCATCTGTCCAATATAACTCATAGTCTTTAAGTTTTGTTCAAATTCCAATAAAACATTTTGCACAGTTGCCTAACTTTAAGGTTTAATTTCTCCCACATTCAGTTTATAATAGTTCTCAACCCTCCTAGTCAAAATCAGATTTTCCACATTCCAACTTCAAGTTTTTGTGGTGTTCAACCTTCTCCACTCCCTCACAATGAACAATTTGTGTACAAAGGTCAGTGACATTTGAGTGGTCAACTCTTCCTTTCTCCGTTCTGCTACCCAAGTCCATGTGCCTTCTGTTATCAAGTTAAGGTATTACCACATACCTCTGTCCTTCCTTTGGCTGCTTGTCTACATCTTTTTTGTTCCCATACACACTTCCAAAACATATGAATCATCCCTGCATCATCAGCTCCACATCTCCAGCACTACAAACTTGTGACTCTTCTATCCCATGCTATATTACTGGTTGTATTCTACCACAGGTATAAGATCTGTTGGTCCCAAAAATATGGGCATTTCTTGAGATGTAAGTACTCCTCCCATATGGTTTTTCACTTGTACTGAACTATTTCTTCTTAAGCTGCTTCTTTAATTGTCAACACTCTCTTTACTCTGTTTCTTCTCTTTGAATTTCTACATTGTCTCATATCTTTAAATATTAGACTGCCTCTTGCCCTTTTGTAACAATTCCACTTGCTCCAAGGAGCATTCTTATGTTTCTTCCCCTGTTTCATGGTGGATACTTCATCATAAATTTTCTCCAATCTATTATAATTTGAAATATGCTGATTCCCAAGCTGGAACCACCTTTAACACTCTTGGTTAGGAATCCCCCCAGCCTTGCTCATTATTGCATGTACCTGACTCTCTTATATGTTTCCATCCACTCACTCTTGCTTCTTCCTATATTATCTGCTTGTGGCTAAGAACTCTATCCTTGGACTCTACATGATCCCATATTCTTTTATATATAGGTATTTCCAACTCATATCTCACACTGGACACAATAATTATAAGAAGAACAACCAATTTCATGCCCCTTTTGAAAGGTGGCATGCATGAAAGCAGAAAGGATGGATTTTAACACAAGGATTTCCACTGGGCCATGGTTTTATGAAGTATGCATAAAAAAAATTCTAGCGTGATATGTGAAATAATAAAAAAAAGCCTTGGGACAATGCTTTACAGTATGATGCAAATGCAAAGAATTAGACAATAAGCCTTCATTTTCCTACAAAAGAAGTACAAATGTTTAAGGAGTATTACAAAGGAACAAGGCAATAGATGTGTACAACAGCCAAAGAAAAAAAAAGAATGGTAAAGTATGGAAGTTGTAACGACAGTCCATATGTCATGGTTGAAAGCTATGATACAGAAATTTCATGTCCCGATTTTTGTAAATGTAAATTTATGGGAATTGTTGACATAGCTACATGTTCATCATGTCTGGCTTTTTATACAAAGAAAACAGAGAGGAAGCTAAGTGCTTAGATATATGAACACTTAAATGATATTAAAACCAAGAATGTGAAAACCCCTTTTTTTCAACCGTTCAATTAAATGCAAGAACTTTAAGAGGCTTTTATTTTTTTATATTAGATAAGGTTAAAAAACTTAAGAGGTAGTAACTCAGAAAATATAATAAACTTTTATACGTGCATGATATTTCTTCTGGGCCCTTTTTTGTTTGGTTGTTAGTATGATTGTTACTGGTTAATTACAACATTGCAGTCTTTTTGCCAACTATATATGAGGAACAGATTAATGCCAGCTCACATCTGATGAAGTGTGTTTCAAATGAAAACATACTGTAAACGTTTATGGTGGATTTTTGTGTTTAATAAAAGTCTTGAGAAGGATTCCAGGCTGTTCAGGGCTTTATTGTTTCACTGTGGAGGATTCTTACTTGGTTCAAAAAATATAAGGAATTAAGATGGTAAATATTAATTAATGCTATAGTAAAGCCTGGTATAAATGAAGATATTTCTCAAAAGAGTGCTCTAAAACTCATAGCAGCAAATTTGTAACTCAGCAAGTAATTGTTTATTACTTGTTAACTATTTATGAGTATATTTGCAGTAGTTCTATAATGTATTTCATGGCTTTGGTTTAAGTATGTAGTGTTTTTAAGGTGTATATTTTTTTAAGCTGATCACATGACATGTCCAGTTAGTTGAGTATGGACAAAACTGCTGAAACATTTTTGCTGTGCTGTTTATATTTATTAAAAATATACTTTTGCTATTTAGACTTGTTCTGATGTTGTCCTGTTGTGGCATTCATAAGCTCTTCCACTTCTGGTGGAATAGTATTACTGCCTGTTTGTTTCCACTCCATACTTTGTGGTCCTTTGCCATATATGGAAATTCTTGTCACTACAACTACTTTTTTTTTGCAAATAATTTTATTAAGTAATTATTAAAATGAACAAATATTTCCATGAAATTATAGCATTTTTTTCTTTAAAGTTAAAAAACAAGAAAATAAAAAAACAAACCTTCTAATATATAAACCAGTGTAACTAAACTATGTACAAAGACGTTCATCATGCAAAAAAAAAATTCTTAATGTAGCTGTAGGATTAATAAAAATCATCTGTTTACAAAGATTAATAAACTATTTTTCTAAAAGTTCATAGATGATATTCCATGAATTATATAATGTAGTATTCCTAGATGATCTAGATTTAATAGTTAACATTTCCAAATTACACGTTTCAAGGAGAATATTTTTAAATTCCAAAAATGTAGGTGGTGTACTAGATTTCCAATTCTTAGTGATTGTTTTTCTAGCTATGGATAGTATAGACCAAACCAAAGGGTACTTATTCTCTTTTACACAATCAGGAACAGGAGTATTAAATAAAACAAGTGATTTAGATATAAAGAAATTATCAGCAAAAATTGTTTGCAACAAATTATTGATATCATCCCAAAATGTTCTTAAATATATGCAATTATAAAACATATGAGACCAGTCAGCATTCAATTCAATATTACATCTCCAACATGTTATATTCTTTTTAGAAAATATACTTATATTATGAGTGATAAATGATCTATTTAAAAATCTCCATGTGAATAATTTCCATTTTAAAGAAGAAGTAGTCATACTTGCTAACTGTAAAATATACAATTTGTCTTTCTCAGAAGGGGGATTGTTATTAATTAAAGAAAAATATTTCCAATAATTATCTGAATGTGTATCTAAATCACATTTAATTGCCCCTATAAATGCTTGATAACTTGTTATTAGCAGAAGATTTATGCAAAACTGATCAAATCATATAATGCATTAGCTTGGGAATTTTTTTCCTAATTATAGGAGACATAGAATCCAATTTATTTAATACATATTGTCTAGCTTCTTGAAGCTCTAACCATAAACAAGAATCAAGTTTATACTCTTCCAAGAGTAAACTATTGGATTTTATCTCATTATTTATCATCATTTGGTGCCAAAATGTTAAATGCGTTTGCTGAAATATAGACATTTTTGTATAATCTGAAGAGAAAATAGATCTCTGTGTGTAGGCTATAGGGAAGAGTAAAAAAAGCCAATCCTTATATATATTATATTTAAATATAATGTTTTTAAATGATTTTAAAAGAAAAACTATATACTTAGAGTTAAAACTCAGAGAAGAAAATTCAGAAATATAATCTTTTAACCTCCAAATAAATGGATTATTAATTATGTTTAGCTTATAGGAACTGTTTATATCTTTGGTATTTTGTGACAATACCTCTATAAACTCTTTCCACTTAGCAGTGTATTCCACATCGATGAGATGAGAGATTGTATTGAATACTGATGAAATTGAATACATTTCTAAATTTGGTAAGGCTATACCCCCATTATTCCAATTATACATATGGTATGTTAATGCAATCCTTGGCTTATTTGGTAACCACAAAAATTTCTGAATCATTGAATTAAATTTTTTAATTATTTAGTAAGAAGGAGGTATAGATAAAGATTGAATTATATATAAGATTTTGGGGAGAAGGATCATCTTTATTATTAAAAGTTTATCATCCATAGAAAAGGGCAATTTGTTCCATTTATTTATTAAATTTTCTATCTGTAATAGACTTTTATTATAATTTATTTGAATGGTATCTTTAATATTGTTAGTAATAATTATACCTAAATATGCTATTTGTTGTGGCTGAGCTGTATATTCATTATATTCATCAGGTATATTGTATTTTTTTGAACCTGTTAAAAGAATTTGTGTTTTATTATTATTAAAAGTAAGGCCGGAATTTTTTTGAAAATATTCCATGTTTTTAAAAAGTTTTTGTATAGATTCCCTGCTACTCCCAAGAGTAATCAATATGTCATCTGCAAACATTTGTATTGTAGATGATATAGTGGGTTTAATTTGTATCCTTCAATATCTGTATCATGTCTTATTAAATTTGCCCATGGTTCAATAACTAATGAAAATAAAAGAGGGGATAAAGGACACCCTTTCTTAGTACCTTTTACTATTGGTATATTTTGAGATATACTAGTACCAATTTTAACATAAGCTTGGCTACCTTCATATAACAGAGTGATAAGATTGATAAAATTATTGAAGAAATTTAATTTCTTTAATAGAGTGAACAGATACTCCCAAGTAACTGAGTCGAAAGCACAATTTATATCTAAACTAACTAGGGTTAAATTTGTTTTAAGATTTTTCACCGAATCAATTAAGGTTAATATTCTTTTAATGTTATCATATGAAGTTCTCTTTATTATAAACCCTGTTTGATCACTGTCAACTAATTTGGGTAAAAGTGTTTTAAGCCTTTCTGCATAAATGGACATAAATAATTTGTAATCAGTGTTTAATAGGGAGATGGGTCTATAGGAGGTACACTTAGATGGATCTTTGTTAGATTTTAAAATAGGAGAAATAAAAGTGTATTTCCAAGAAGGTGGAATTATGTTTTTGTCCTGAACAAGATTAGATACTTTATAAAGCAATTTTAGAGCATTTACAGGTAATAATTTGTAAATTTCAGGAATGATGCCGTCATTACCTGGTGCTTTATTTTGCTTTAATTTGGTAATGTGAGTTTGAAGTTCTTTGAAAGATATTTATCGATAGAAATCCCTTGTTCCTCTGAAAGTCTTGTTTTAGTGTATTTATTAATAAATGTTTTTATTTCCTCTTTAGAGTTAATTTCAGTAGTTGTTTGGTTGATGTTTATAAAAAAACTCTCTAAATTCAGTTAATATATTATGAATTTCCGATACCATTTTTCCTTTTTTGGGGGAGAATATTTCATTAATATGATTAAATCTATTTAATCTTTTTGTTTTATTAGCAAGAATTTTTAAGGATTTAGGTTTAGAAGAGAAATTTATAAACTTGAATTTTTCTATATTGATCATAGTTTTATGTTTTAATATTTCTAGATATTTATTATTTAACATATTCATTTCTTTTCTTTTATCTGATATATCTTTATCACCCATATTACTAAGTTTTAAAGTGTCTAATTTACATTGTATATCTTGCAGCTCTGTATCCCAAGCTTTCTTTTTTTGTTGTACCAATTCAATATCCTACCATATAGATAAGCTTTTAGGGCATCCCATATGTAAATTTCTGATATATCATTAGTATTGTTAAGTTCTAAAAAATTCTGTACTTCTGTAGAAATGAAATCATTAAAATATTTTAATTTTGTGATATAAGCTGGGATCCTTTTTATATGAATATTAAAATTTGGATTGACTACCGCTTCAAAAATTATAGAATTATGATCTGATAAAGGACTTGAAATCACTGCTGATTTGTTTAAGGAATCTGTTAAATTATTAGAAATAAAAACTTTGTCTATCCTCGAGTATGAGTTATGTCTATGAGAAAAAAAGGTGTAAAACAAAGAAGTAGTATCTGCAAAATAATTTATATATTTCAAAAAATAAGTATCTGAAAAGTGTTTTAATAATTTAGATGATGTAGATATTCTTCTCTTCCCATTAGTATTAGAGTCTTTGTAATCTAGAATTCAATTGAAATCTCTTGCCAAAATAATGTTCCCTTTAGAGAATAGTACAATTTGATCTAGATGTTGTTTCACTGTGTTTATCCCTATTCCTGGGATCCAATATATATGTTAATCAATGTGAAACTTTTACTGTTTATTTCTATGGTGACTGCACAAAACATTCCTTTATTATCCTTATACGTATCTATTATTTTAGGAAAAGGCACTATGCTGTTCCATAGGATAGCTACTCCTCTCTTTTTCTTAGTATGTTCAGAACTTACTAAAATCTTATATGTTTTAGATTCAAGTCTGAATATATCCTCTGTTATTAAGTGAGTTTTTTGTAAAAATACTAACTGGGATTTATGTAACTTAAGATATCTAGTTAAATTCCTCCTTTTATTAGGATTATTTAAACCATTAATGTTAACTGATATACCTTTTAGTGTAGTCATTAAAAATTAAATGATGTAAATATAAACATACTGATCTAAGAAATACACAAGAATATATCTAATAGGAATACTAAGATTTTAGTAAGTTCTGAACATACTAAGAAAAACTCTCAACTCAGTACTGGCAAGACCAGTCAGGAGGAGAAGGTAACCACGCACACCACAAACCCAGTCTCACATAGAACTATCACAACTGCAAACCAAACACATAAACACACAAAAGCACACTCGGAGGCACTGATTAAAAATCTACCAAAACAACAGAGGCCTCCAAAGCAGACACCCAAGCAACCGCCACCTCAAGACATAGCACATGCAACACATATTTCACAAAGTCAGTGTGCTAAACAGTCACAGCCCTTAAGGCCAAACAACATGCCAGACACACTTGTAATAGGTGACTCCATAGTCAGACACACTGACGTCCCGCTCACCAGACTGAACAAGGAAAAGGTCACAGTAAGCTGCCTGTCGGGAGCTAGAATCCGCCACATAACACAAGCACTCAGGTCACTCCACAGCAAGTACAAATATGACTCAGTCATTGTACATGCCGGTGTGAATGACCTGAGATGTCCCTCCCTGGACTACATGAAAAGAGACATAGAGGAGCTCTCTGATTATGTAGCCCAGGCCGGTATGACCCTGACCCTGAGCAGCATCTTACCCTCACCAAGAATGATGCCACAGTACAAAGACAAAATGATCAGTTTTAACAATTGGCTTAATTACTGGTGTCATTCTAAGGGGATCCAATGTCTGTCTGCTTGGGATGACATGCTCGACAAGCCACGCTGCTTCGCAAGGGATGGCTTGCACCTGTCACCCCTGGGCTTCTGGATATTGGCCAAGGCTCTTGCCACCCCCATAGTGCCTTTTTAGGCAAGGCTCAAATGACAAACCTACCTCCCTAGAAAACACAAGTGGAAAAAAACTAAGGGTAATGCTGCTCAATGCCAGAAGTCTAAACCTCAAGATGCACGCTCTCGAAGCCCTCCTCAGTATGGAGAACATCGATCTCTGTGCAGTGACTGAAACCTGGTTCAAGGCTCCTGAGAGCACCCCAGCACTATCAGGTTTTACCTCATATCATGCTTTCCGGCCCCAAAACTTGGACCGAACCACAAAAGGAGGGGGAGTATCCATATTCATCAAAGATACCCACACCTCCAGGTAAGTGGCAATGCACGAAGCATCGGAGACCATCCAGGTGCAACTAACCATAGGCAAAACTGCCTTACAGTTTGTAGCATGCTAGAGACCACCCTCTCAAACTCAGGAACCCCACACAGCCTTCCTGAAGACACTGGAGAGTATGAATGTCTCTCCAAATACCATCATATTGGGAGACTTCAACTACCCAAACATAGACTGGGAACATTACTCAAGCCCCAACACCCTAGCCCAAAGGTTCCTAGAATTCATAAACTCAAATGCGATGGAACAACTAGTCACCATTCCCACAAGAGGAGACAATATACTAGACCTGATCATCACAAACATGGGGACAAAATGCTCCACACCGGAAGTATATCCCTCATTGGTAAGATCGGACCATAAATTAATCTCACTGGAAATCCACATCCCGCCCCCCCCCTGCACAAAAGACCACAGTGAAGAACTTCTCAAAAGCCAACTTCACACTTCTTAAGACTGAAGTGGTATCCTTCAAGGCCCCTGGGCCAGTGGAAACCACAACCCACATTGCTGAATCCTTTACAAATGCCTTCTATGGGCACCTTCAAGAATGCATGGATCATGCAATCCCAAATAAAACCAAGACCCATTCCCCCAAAGGCAGGCGCCCGATCTGGTGGACCCCAGCCATAAACAAACTTTACAACAGGGGGAGGAAGCTACTACATGACAGAGCAAAATCCCTAAAAGGGAAGGCATCCCTGATCAGTACTAGCAAAAAACTACGATCACTCATAAAATCATCCAAGGCAAACTTTGAGAGAAAAATCACAAAAGACACAAAAGACAATCACAAGGCCTTCTTTAGCTATGTTAGAAACCTGGGTGGAAACTCCCAGATATGCTCAGAGTTAGTCCAAAATGACACAAAATACACTGAACCCACTGACATTGCCAACATTCTGGCAGACAGGTTCAGTGCAAATTTCTCCTCCCCCCCCCAAAGGAGAAATAACTATCCCAGCAGAGTGTAGCCTCCCTAACATCTCAGATGCCCAGGTGAGAGCCACCCTCTCTAAAGCTAAAAACACAGCATCAATGGGACCGGACGGTGTCCCGGGCTGTGTGCTACATGAACTCCAAGAGGAACTAAACCCACACATAAGGCTGCTGTTTAATCTTAGCCTTACTACAGGATATGTACCCAAAGAGTGGCGTACGGCAACAGTGGTCCCACTTCACAAAGGCGGTGCTTCTACGGACCCTGGAAATTACCACCCCATAAGCTTGACAAGCCTGGTCTGCAAAGCTATGGAGAGGATCATTATGGAACTCATAAACAAAGACATTGGGGACCTACAGACATTGGATCCTACCCAATTTGGCTTTCTCAAGGGCAGATCCTGCCTTTTGAACTTGGTCGACTTTTTTGAAACAGTCACTAAGGCCATTGATGAGGGTAAGGCAGTTCACACAGCCTACCTTGACCTTGCAAAAGCCTTTGACACAATACCCCACTCGGGCATCATAGACAAACTCACCAGCTTAAATGTAAACCCATATGTCACAAGATGGGTTGCAAACTGGCTCAAGGACAGAACCCACAGGGTCAGAGTTGCTGGAGCTATGTCAGACTCTAAGCCGGTCACAAGTGGTGTCCCACAGGGCTCAGTCCTGGGACCCCTCTTGTTCGGCATTTATTTTTCCGAGGTACAGGCAAACATAGGAGGATTGTGGCTGACAAAGTTCGCAGATGACTGCAAACTGGGCGCCATAATTGATACTCCAGCGGACACAAACATCCTTCAGAGAGGCCTCATAGAAATGGATAATTGGTGCCAGAACCATGGCCTTAAGCTGAACGCCAAAAAATGTATAGTCATACCCTTTGGGAAAAACAAGGTACCCACAAATTACCACATAGGTGGTAATCCATTAAGTATGGAAGAGGTAATCAGGGACCTAGGGACCCAGGTTGACAGTAACCTCTCATTTGACACTCACATTGCCAAAGTGGTTAGGAAGACCTTCTATATTGCCCACCTTATCATGAAGGGTTTCACATCTAGATCAAGAGAGGTCATTGTGCCCCTGTACTCTTCTCTTATCAGGCCAATGATTGAGTACAATGCCCCATTTAAGATGTATCTTACCCGACACCTGCAGCAGTTGGAAAGACCCCAAAAGTTCCTCACCAAGAGGATAAAGGGTCTTAAACATATGTCATATGCTGCCCGACTGAAAAAACTCCAGCTCTATTCAGTCGCATACCACCTACTCAGAGGTGATCTGTGCCTGACGTACAAGGCCATGTCCAATCTGGAATTAATGGACATGCTCCACCTCAGAAAATCCAAATCCATCAGAGCCACGAGAGCAAGAGACTTAAACCTCAACACAGAAATAAATAGGACGTGCTGGAGGGGCAGATTCATAACCCAGAGGCTCCCTACACTCTGGAACAGAATCCCAATCCATGTTAGGCAGAGCCCCTCACTAACTCTGTTCAAGAGAAATCTTGACGAGTGGATGGGAGATCGTAGGTTTACCCCGGGGGTCATCTCTGTGTCACTACTAGACAGAGGCACAGTAAACTAAACCCTAAATGGGCATAGTATTCTCATCCTAAGGGGTGGTGAAAGCCACACACACTCTGGCTAGGCTTATAAATGCCCTAGGGCAGATAGCCTAGTACGAACCTATGAACCTATGATCATTAGAACAAACATAGAGTAAGAGTATCACATTCTTAAAATTAAGGTTGTTTCCTACTACATAAGATATGAACATCTGAAAAGTTATTAGAAAATATTTATAACATAAACATGAAACAAAATAACCAACCCAAACCCCTCTGGAGTTTAAAACTCCTAACTCGAATGACATCAGTCACTCGAATCGACCTCCTATCAAAAGCAGCATCCAATCAGCACCTGCCTAAATGTCTATAGTCAGAACTATAAAAATAAGGCTTTTCATCAATAACATAAACAATTTTTTGTATGAACCAAATATATAGATATAATGTTGTGTCAATTAGTAAATTGATGACAGCTACATCTTAGGAATAAAGTACAGAATTCTCTTACATTAGTTAGTAGGTTATTAAGAACTACTATGATCTATTAGTTCACTCTTCTGTTTTAAAGTAATCACATTTCATAAGAACCTTAAAAAGAGACTATGGCATTCTTTTATTACCGAAATATGGCTAATAAAGGCTGAAGTGTGATATATAGTACTGCCATAGGTGATCAGCTAAATGGAACATAGTTGTAAATGAATCACCTAAGGGCCTTCAATAACCATTAACATTGGCAGCTAATAAATAAGATGCTAATAAAAGTGATTTTACTAACAATCAACTAACATACTGATTGTTCTGAAAAAAATGAACACTGCATTTCTTTGCCAGAAACCAAATATAGTGATTACTCATCAAGAAGTAAAACCAACAACATCCTGCTAGTTTTCTTATAACCAAACACCCCGGTTCAGTCTTTCATAGAAGAGCGACTAATAAACCTTAAAAGTCTGATCTTCCATTCATTGCATTAATTTGAGTTACCTCAAAGGGTCCATCACCATACTGAAAACTAGTGAAAAGGTCATATTAGTTCAAAGAAGCAAGGTGCTTAAATAGCTCCTGTATACTATATAAAAGCCTTATTTAAATATAATGAGCTTTTTATTATTCAATTATAGCTTATACTATCTTAGAATTTTGAAAAAGCTATTTCATTAACAAAACAAAAGATGAAATTTTCACATTTTCTAATGATAAACAGATCTAACTATTTTTAATGCACCTGTCCTTGCAATATTATTGCTGCCTATGTGGTATATCCCTATCAGCCTATTACACAAATGCATTCATAAAATAACTGAGATAACCTATTATATACATCTATACATTTAACATTTTGATAAATGCTTCATGAATATTTTCTCAGCAAGTCAATAGTTATAAGAAATGTACATGTAACACAAGTATATAAACAGCTTGTAGCATTATTAAATCTTCCAAAAATGCACAAATCACAACTAGTATTTCTCATCAAGATATCGGCACCCTTGTCATACATAAAGCAAATATTTTATGAGAATACTATTCGTATATAAATACATAAGGCTCAAGAATACCTATGATGATCAGAAAAAGTATTTAGGCTACATGCGTAGTATAATCCCTATTTATTTAAGCGATTTTTGCATATAATGTCTTACAATAAGTTGAAAGTAGTAATCTAGTTATATCTTCTTTCCATATGCTGTATGAGGAAACAAATTCGATTCAGTAGCTTCCCGGTGAGGATCAGAAGATCAATTTACTTCCGACACCTTCATGATGACGTTTTAAGAAAGCTCCAAGCTTTCCAGCCACGATGGATACCACAGTCACGAGCTCATCATGAAGATGAAGCTTTCAAAGTTCCGGTGGGAAATAGTAAGTAAAACATTACTTAACTACATATAAGGCAATGTCTCGAGACTCCCTCTATACTGAGAGAGATGAGAAGGAGAAAAAAAAAACTCACATACACAACACGAAGCAATGACAGCTATTAAGCAAAGCTTCACCACACTATCAGCCAGACTCTCCGGTCAATCTCCGACCAAAGCACACAAGCACCAAAGCATACAATTTACACAAACAACACCACACATGTCTCTACAGTGCTAGAGCACCAACCAGAGCCTCCAAATAAACACACCAACAACTGAGAAATGACAACAAAGCCTTACCATTACTCCAGCCACACTGCCACTCACATCCTGGGTCAGAAGTACCATCACTAGCACAGCAATTCTGCAACTATACATCAGGCCATCATAGAAGATTCCTTTATCAAACAATTAACCATAAATCAACTAAAATACAAATACAGCAATTATAACTAAATAAAAGTTTTCCAACCAGTATAAGAACCAAAATCAAGATAAAAAATACGCCCCCTAATGGTAAGCACCACTACAAGACATCCGGAAGCATAGATATCTGAGACAGGAGAATCAATGCATCCATGAGAATCAAACCAATAAACATTAAGATAATTAATCTTAAACAAATAGTACAAATGAAATAATAAATCCCAACAAACGACTAATCTACAAAACAAATTAGACAACTATTCAGTTAACCAATTTACATTATATTAAATATAATACCAAAAGCTCACCTGGATGTCCGGTTTCATTTCCCCAACTGAGTGAATCAAGTGCAAATATGTACTTGTTATGATTCATCTTTTGATTTTTTTTTTTTAGGGTCAAATGTTTTCCAAGTGTTGTTCTCAGCATTTCTTTTCAGACTAGGACTGGCCCACTCCATTTCATCTATGTTTTCCAGTATGTTATTAGAGTTTATATAAGTTATTGCATTGTCTAGGTCGTCAAAAATTTTAAAACCATCTTGATAAAATATTTTCAGTCTTGCAGAAAAAAGCAAATGGGTTTTTATTTTATTCTTTTTTAGTTCTCCGACTAAAGGCAAGAAAATTTTCCTTTTTGATAATACTGAAGAAGAATAATCATTATCAAAGCATATAATATTGTCCTTCAGTTTGATTGGGGATTTTGCCCACGCAGTCTTTAGTACCATTTCCTTATCATGGGCTGATAGGAACTTTACAATAACAGATTTAGTATAATTACTCTTGGTGTTTTTAGATGTCACCATTGATCTATGTGCTCTTTCAATACCATATGAAAGAGCCTCCGGCAGTTCAAGTACTTCAGGCAACCAGGAAGATAAAAATGTTTCCATATTATTTCCCTCTATGTTATCTGGTAAGCCAAAAATTCTCACATTATTCCTAAGGGACCTGTTCTCAAGGTCATCAACCTTTGTCTGAAGAAGAGAATTTTGCTTTAACAGGAACTCAACATTATGTTCACTCTCCTGAATTCTGTTATCCATATCACTTAATGCAGTTTCCATTCCTGAAATCTGCTTCCTCTGTTGCAATAAATCTTCATGTAGAATGTCCATTTGGTGAGAACACTTTTCTTTGAAATTGTCAATTTTTATATCCATTTTGTCTATTTTAACACTTAGTTCCTGAATAGTAGTTAGTAATGACTGTAGTTCTTTTTTGATAGTTGTCTCTTGATGAGAAGATTTAGTGAAGCTCATCCTGTTCTTTTACTGTAGTACTTCCAAGTGTAACTTTGACAGGAAAACTTAAAATCTACTTGAAATTTTTTATATACTACCCTAATATATATTTTAAAGAATTAATTAAAATAAAAAAACTATTATTAGGGAAGTTTATATCAATATTTCCTGTCAATAAAGTTCTGTAAAGGCCGAGCTAAGAAAAGCTGCTACTCTGTGCTCATCTTGGCCACGCCACCCCCCCCTGTCACTATAACTTCTGAGCTTCATTAATCTTAAGTTTGATTTCCTGTATTATTGCCACTTGGGTATCTGAATGCTTTAACTTCTGGAAAATCTGCCTGCATTTTACAGCAGGAGAATATCCTTCTATATTATATGCTACAACTTAATATGCACACATTTGATACCGCCTTCGCTCTCCTTTAATTTGGTTGACTGATGCATGTCTGTTTTTTACCAACCATTTTTTTTTTCTGAAATGACTATTTCAGTTCAACTGTAACTCCTTTGGCAATATTATAAAAATGTGTGGCCAGTATATGTTAATTCAACTGGCTTGAGCAGATACAAAACAGATTATCTCCTCCTCTCTTCTAACTAAGAATAATGCTTAGAGTTGATCCCCCAATGGGGATGCAATTTAATGAGAGGACATATTCTGTTTGATTTATAAACAATTTTCAAGATGTTTGTTTACATTTTTTTCTGTAGGTTCTTTAATACAAAAACATTTTAAATGAGTTTTCTGATAGAAAACATTTAATATTTTGTGTATTCAACTTGTATACAACAGAAACAAAATGTCTGCAGTTTTATACATGCTTAATTGTAGTGAAACAAAAAAGAAAAAATGCCATGCACCATCTGTCCACCCATCTGCCTACCCATCCATCCACAATCCCTTTTTCCCATTTTTGCACATGGGGTGTGTGTGGGGGGGTCACTTCAACAGTGACAATCATCTACAGTTAATGCACCAAATATACTGTAAACCATTTTAAGGTATGTGTTTTCAGTTTTTCCTGGGTCAGTTAACATGAGAACATGTCACACTTTTTCTACTGCTAGACAGTCCTTAGCATCTTGTAGTGTATTAAAGAAACATAGCTGATATAGAAGTAAAATAAAATATAACACTTTGATCTCCTGGGAAAAATCAACGTTTATTGCTCTGTCCTTCTTTTCCTGTGCTTCCCAAGATTTATTTTCATCCTAAGACAGCTCACACAAGAAGTGAAGAGCAAGTGACTTGTGCATTTTGTCCTGGGAAAGACCATTCTCCATCATTCCCAGTGTGACCTTTAGTTTTACAACATTGAAAAAAAATTAATACATTTCAGACACAATTCCAACCAGCAGAAAAAAATGCACAGCAAAGAAAAAAAACATAGTCATCAAACTGCTGCCATATTAAGATTTGTGTTTTGGAATCCTTCAAAAACGTCTTATTTTGACATCTGAGTAAAGCAAAAGTTTAGAATTGTGACTCATTGTCCTGAATTTTACTGTCCTACATGCACTAATCATTATTATGTAGTCTACTAGCTCAAGAAAAAATGTGGTTGTGACTGAATAACAGTTAACCAGTCTCTATGTTTACCTATATTTTTGGGTATTCCTCTCTTTCTGCTTCTGAAGAATACTATCTCAATAGGAAATTGGAAATGCTGCACTATTTCTAACTTCTGAAGTCCATCCTGAAATACCAAAAGTACTCATTTTTCAAATCTTATCTTCTGTCTTTCCTCCTTTTGTGTTTATTCTGTCTGGCATCCTTTTGTCTCACTACATGTTATTGTAGCAGTGTTATTAGCTGTAGATTCTGTTTAGTGATTACAAGAGAAGTGGCCGTTATGACTAGACTTGTCTGAGTTCCCAGCAGCTGAATTTTTTCTTCTACACAATTATCTCTCTCTTATATACATATAGGCCTGTGAGGACTTTTTGTACAAGTTTTCATCTTATTGTTGGATACATTACCCTTTTGCATGGCCTTTCTCCTTGCCAGCTCTAGACAGGAAGCATTCGCTAGCCTCACATTCCATTTCCTTATAAGTTATTATGAGCTTCAAGCCCTTCCATGAAATGTTCTCTCTCTTCTCCTTCTCTTCCTTCTAAAACTGCCATGGGTCTGCAATACATGTATATCTCCATAACTTATCTCAGACCATTACACTATGCAGTGTCAGTGGTGCAACACACAGCACTCTCACCTTTGTTGTGGGAGGCTGTGGGTTCTATTCTCACACCAGGTAGATCAATTATTGACAGTCTAGTGCAGCATAAGGTAGGTGCTGATTGTGTCATCCTTTGGATGAGATGTTAAACTGAAGCCCCATTTGCTTGAGTTGGTGTTACCTCAAGTAAATATAAAAGATCCTCCTGCACCTATTGAAATGATTCAGGGTCCTTTATTATATACAATATTTACATTATTCATATATTACACACTATTTACAATTATTCATATTCTTCTATAAACACATTTCCCTCACTTACTGTCTACATTTTAATTTTTAAAAACACCTTCACTTTCTGACCCCCACTTTTTTTCCCATAACCAAAATCATTCTCAATATCTCTGCCAATATTTATTTCCATTAAATTTTATCTCCTTCATTCTTTTTTTCCATATACTTCAAATTATATAAAATACATTTCTATCTATTGTCTTTAAATATTCCCTTCTTTTATTTTCGTAATAACTAAATTCCAACATATCCATAGCTATATTTTGTATTTTTTAAGACTATGCAAGTAGTTTTCTTGATATACCTTTTCTTTACTCTCTTACATCTCAAGAAAACACATTTTGTTGTCTCAGATTCACCACAATGATTATATATTTTTTCTTCTATTTTTATATGGTATGCTTGCTTTTACTGGTAATTTATAATGGCTAATCTCTATAAAAAATCTCTGCATTCTACATATTTTTTTTTTTGCCATTCTATTCTAATTTTAATGCATTTATCTTTCTTTCCTCAATTTTCTCTCATGGATATATATACAATATTTATTCATTATATCCATATACCATTTTTCCACATAATTTCAATACCATAATTTCAGCAGATTCGAAGAAGGGAACAAAACAACAGTGATGAAAATGCCCACCAGTCAAAATGAAGAGGCATTCATCCTCAATCCAGCTGATGTCCAAAGGACATTGCACAGGGTTAACACGAGAAAATCAGCTGGGCCTGACAACAACCTTGGAAGAGTACTCAGAAACTGTGCAATTCAGCTAACAGATGTCCTCACAGATATCTTTAATTGCTCTCTGAGACAGGAAATAGTTCCTAAATACTTCAAAAACATGACGATAATACCTCTACCAAAGAAGTTACCACCATCATGCTTCAATGACTACCGACCTGTAGCCCTAACTTCCAATGTAATGAAAAGCTTTGATAGGCTGCTTAAAGAAGCAATAACATCTAAGCTACCTGTGGATCTTGACCCACTACAGTTTGCTTACTAATCAAAATTCTCTACTGTGGACACCACAGCCCTGGCATTTCACTTATTGCTGGACCATCTAGAAAGTAAAAACAGCTACATACGGTTACTATTAATTGACTTCAGCTCTGCTTGTAATACAGTCATCTGGACTTTCTCATGGACAGACCTCAGAAAGTGTGCATGGGAAATAACTCTTTGGATAGCATCACTCTGAATACTGGAGTTCCTCAAGGCTGTGTACTGAGTCGCTTGCTGTTCACTCTGCTAACACACGACTGCACAGTGGGGTACAACACTAACCACATCATCAAATTTGCTGATGATACAACAGTGGTGGGCCTCATTAGCAACAATGATGAGACAGCATAGAGGGCTGAGATAGAACAAAGGATTACCTGGTGTGGCAGTAACAACATAGCACTAAAGGTGAATAAAACAATGGAAATAATTGTGGACTATAGGAAAAACTGCAAGGAACATTCTCTTCTAACCATCAATGGAGAAACCGTAGAGAGAGTGAGTAACACAAAGTTTCTGGGGTTGCATATTGATGAGGGTTTGTCCGGGTCTATCAATACAAATGCCATTGTCAGGAAGGCACATCAGAGGATACACTTTTTGAGAAGGTTGAGGAGTGCAAACATACCATCAACAGTTCTTATAACCTTTTATAAGGGTATAATAGAAAGCATCCTGACAAACAACCTGATAGTGTGGTATGGAAGCTGTTCTATCTCTGAGTGCAAGGCTCTTGAGAGAGGTGAAGACAGCCAAGAGGATCATCAAGACCATCCTCCCAGCTACGTATGATTTGCACATGTCCAGATATATTGGCAGGACCAAAGGAATAATTAAGGACTGCATCCACCCTGCTCACAGACTGTTCACATACTTATCATCTGCAAGTGTTTCGGTAGCATAAGATGCAGAATTACAAATTCAGAAGCAGCTTTTTCCCACAGGCCATCAGACTGTTGAACACTGGCAACAATCATGCTTCATGACAGCCATCAGTTCAATGTGGAAGACTATCTCACATTGTGCAATAACCTGACTGCCTGTCTCAATCCAATACTAGTGCAATCTCAGTAAGTCACTGGTCATCAGGGGGTAGTAGTAAGACCAGAGAAATGTCTCCTTATAGTGCAATATCTAATGCTAGTCTGTAACTCAGTCACAGTGCAATACTGATGAATGTCTCATTCTGGGCAATATTCAATGTAAGTCTTTAATGCAATGTCTTACCTCAGTACTGTGCAATACTTAAACAAAGAGATCACTGTATAATAAATGTTAAAGTGATTTTAATTTATGTGAAATATTAGGATTATCTAGGTAGAACATTTTGGTAGAGAGTAAGTGGTTATTTATGTATTAATGTCTTGTCATATTAAATCTATGTGATATCTGCACATTTGGGTCCGGATACATAGAATTTTGTTCAGTTTTTGCACTTCTGTGATTCTGAATGACAATAATGTTTACTTTGACTTTAACTTTCCTTTTTTCTTCTACCTCTCTTAACCTTAATTTCCACATAATTATTTTCTCGCGTTTATATCACGTTATCGAAAGATGAAAATAGCGAATGCTATTTCATCGGCCCCAAAATATCTAAACATGAAACAATCGAACATTCAGAACAGCAAATTTTTTGTCATGGAAAAAATTTGCTGCTCCGAAATGCATACACACAACACAAGCACATCAAACAAACAGCAACCACACACATACACTTAAATTCCTGCATCTAATGCTACACTAAACTAAACATACCCTACTATCTACCCACTTACCTTAACCCAGATCCTAACCCTAAGGTCCGTCACTATCACACACTCACCTAACCCGCGCCCTAACCCTAACTCACTTAAACTGCCCCTAACCCTAAAGTCTGTCACTATCGCACACACGCCTAACCCGCACCCTAACCCTAACTCACTTAACCCGCCCCAAACCCTAACGTACAAACAATCGAACACTTACCTGAACCCAACCGTAACTTTCCACCACAGCGCTAAGAATAGCAAAGCCACAGAAATGGACAACCAAATTCTTTCCCAAGGAAAGAATTCGCTGTTCTGCAGCTTCGCTAATCTTAGCGTTCGCTGAATAGTGTTCGATATCAGAACATTCTAAGTTTTAATACTTTGATGTTTTGATATAGACCCATTTTCTCTTGTTATTCTTCAATTTCCCATTCATTTATTTTCTTTCTCCTTTAAATTTGTCTTCCATACACCATATTGTTTTATATTTTTCTGCCATTATCACACTTATTCGTGAGCTATTTCCCTCTTTCATCCACTTTAATGTTTGATATAAATTCACTGATACTGCATATACCATCAGATTTATCAGTCCCAATCCTCCTCCTTCTTTGACATATAATGTTTCTCTTTTTACTGGATTCAACCTGGAGCCCCATATAAATGAGAATACAACTGTCAAAAAGTTATTTCTCATATTTTATAGGAATCATATAAACATTTGCCCAATATGGCATTTTCATACTAAAACAGAGTTTATTAAGTATGCCTTCTTCTTATATGATAGCTTATATGTTCTCCATAACAAGCATATATTACTTTCCATTGCTTTATTTTTACCATGTCATTTCCAAATGTTATACCCAACAATGTTATTTCCATCATATTAAATTGGATATCCTCTATCTTGCCTTCTTCCATTATACCTCCATTTTTCTCTCTGTTTACACACATACCTATAGCCTGCAACTGTTCATTAAGTATACTGATAGCTTCCTCCATCCATTTTTTTTTATTACTAATACTATATCATTTGCATATGTGAACATGACTGGTATGCTGATACTTCCTAAAGTCCTATATTCTGCCACCTTCGGAGACATGTTGACTTTTCTATCTACTGCTTTCATAACTAACACAAGTAAATTATTACTCGGACATCTTTGCCTTATACCACACTTTACATTTATTTCCTGACTTAACCATCCATTCACTAACACTTTTATGCTATTTTTCTTATATGCTGTCTCAAAAATCTTCTTAATTTTTCCACTTAAATTTAGAGGTGCCGGAAGCTGTTGAAGGCTTTGGGGGTAGAGGGTGAGAGGGGCACTTAGTGATCTAAAAAGGGCAATTTTTTTAAAACTATTTACTATCACAATATGGGTTCACTTGGAGGACATTTTAAGCTTAGCTAATTTCCCTTTTGGTGCTTGAATTAACATTTCCTGATTGGTGTTCCCTATCCCAGGGCTGATAATTGCATATTAGCCCTATTGAGAATAACTGTGATCATACCATAGATAATTTGAGGGGACCCATGTAAGGGATGTAGCATTTAGGAACTGCCTCTATCCTTTAGTGGCACTAGGGCCATCCTGGAGTACATTTTCTATTACCTATCCTTAGATCCAAGTTGCATTTGAATATGGACAGAGTGGGATGAGCTTTATTTTACTTGAATGGATAGTCTGTTCAGGAACAGTGGTAGCCTCTGTGATATATATCCATCTCTCCACAATATTCAGTTTGGATACCTGGATGGAGTATTTCTGCTGCCATTTGACTTGCTGATATTCAGTAGGTCCATCTGTATTAGGTCGGAGTGTCCCTTGTATGCCAGACATGTCACCTCTAAGCACTCTGTAGGATACTGAGTATAGTAATAAATCTTTGAGGTGGTCCATGCAAGACCTATTGTTTAAGACTTGTATTCTTTTAGTAAGGTATCTCTGTGGGTATTGCAATTATTGCATAGGTCTGGACAGATACATGCCAAAGTGGGCATTATACAAAATGATTGACATAATGAGGGCTTTATAAAAGGGGACAATAAGATCTTTAGATCTAGTCGCAATCAGTTTGTTTATAAGCTGTATAATTTAGAAAGACTTTATGACTCTGGGCACATGTTGGTCAAAAGGCAGGTCACTGTACACAGAAGTCCTCAAATGCCAAACAACTGGGTCATTTCTCAGGGGGTAGTGTCAATTCAGCAGTTCTCTGGAGTAGATGACTTCCCAAAGGATATGACAATGTATTTTTTGGAGTTTAGTTTCAATTCATGATTCAGGCACCAGTTATTGTTTGGGACAAACCTTCTTGCATGATGGTTAAGTCATTTGGGGATTCAATAACTGCTTCTAGCTTGCAGTCATATCAAACTTAGTCAGCCAAAGCCCTTTGGTATTTCCTTTTACTTTTGAGATGTATATGCCAAACAGTAAAACTCTCAGCACCAAAGCCTGGGGACTCCATTGGTGACCGGTCTCTTTGTAGAGTTAAAATGAGGTCCACAATGCACAGAACTGCACTGACATGTTCAACAATATGACTGTTATTAATTATTAAAATAACAATGAAAACCATAAACTATCAGAAGTTGAAATGAAACAACAAAGTGTCAGTTGTAAAAAAATAATAAGTGCTTTCTTTCCTTTATTGTCAAACACAGAACGAAAGTGCTTATTATTTTTACAACTGACACTTTGTTGTTTCTTTTGAACTTCTGTTCATTTTATAGTAAATAACAGTACAAAATACTAGAGCTGGATCATGGTTAAATGGGGCCCAAGGCAGGGTAAACAAACAATACAGTCTCGCAATGAAAACAGACTTAGCATGAGCAGTAAATTTCTCTGCCCTTAAAACTCACATTCATTGAAAGGGCATGAAAATCCACATTCATTTTACATCTGGCCAGTGGAGGACTAAGCTTGCCTCTGGGTTGTTTTCAAGCATTGCCTCCTTACACATTTTTAGGGCCATGCATACATGTATGCATTCTTTGATTCACCTTCCTGATTGTATTAAATTATGTTTCTTTTATAATACAGCACACTTGTTAGAGTGCATTTTAAATTTATTGTTTTAAACATTTTTCTAGCAAGCAATGAAACAAAATTTGTGAATCAATAATGACAAAACTGCCCAATTCAGAGCATTTCCATCATAAAAGTCTACTCAAACTTCTGTCATTACACTCCACTAATATCGGTAAATATGCACAATCTCTGCAGAAGAAAAAGTCATCTAAATAATTCCACATTAAAAGGGTCTGTAACTAATGAAGAGGTTGATGCTAGCAAATTACTTTATATTTCATTATTTCAGCTACAAATAAAGTGCCTGTTGCCCTTGAAGAATTGCCTACGTTACATTAAAAAATGATAAGCTAGTAATACTGCAATAGGGAATTAATGGCAAGCTGATAACCGGTTCATAGTTACTAGATAACTCCTCCAAAGGACATTCACAGGACTGCAGCATCCACTCCCTTTAAAGTACAACACAGTACAGTATCAGCAATCCATATACATACGTGGGAGTAGAACCCACAGCCTTCTGCATCAAAATCAAGCATACTACCTGTTGCACTACGAACAATGCAAACAGGCTTGGCATAATCAGCACTAAACTTCTCTTCCCCTGAAGCTCTCAGCTCCTTGTAAAATCCACTTGACACTCAACTAAATCTCTCAACTTTTGCAGCACAAGAAATCTGGAAAAGCCAAAATCTATTGGGGAGTGGGTGAACAAAGGCCCAAAACCAGGGACACATTTTAAACATTGCTTGTATAATCTTAGAAAGTTGCTAGAATAAAGTGTTTTGTGTTACCATGTGTTTCCTGAAAGATAGGAACACTAAAACTTAAAATGGTTATCATTATTTAGTGAATTCAGTTCTCATTTATTTGCCAGAAGAAAAATGCACTTTTTGAGGGACAGACCAAAAATATGACTCAAATATTCTGTGAAAATCTGGACAGTTGAAAGTTATGGACTCAACTCCTTGAATCACAAATGGTGGTATGGATAGAGAATTTGGGCTGTTGTTTCTTGTACCTAAGGTACAGGGTTTGAGCCTGATTAGCACTAACCACCAGGTATACCTAACTAGGGCATTTTGCACACCATGATCAGCATAAAAGCAACAACCCCCACACACCATGATCAGCATAAAAGCAAAAACACTCAGGCAACAACTTATATGATCAAAAACTCTCCTTACCTGGAAGCAGCAAATACACTTGGGCAACAATGATCGGACAGCATATGTAAACAGAAGACTAATGTAATCTAGTGAACTCTCCTTAAAAGCTGTACCTGTACTGTAAAATATTTTAAAATTGCACTGGCGGCAGGAAAGCATGCATGCATAGACATACGGGACCATTCTAAAGAAGAACAATGCATGGGTCCTCCTTGAAGAAAATGCTGCCACCATGGTCTTGCAGCTGTAAAAGTATGGGAAGTGCTCCTCCCCCCTCGCTCTATGGTTCTGGTGCCATTGCTTGAATTATATTTTTTTATTATATCCAATAACACCTTTGAAAGCAAAGTGTGTCTCAGCCTGGGTGTACTTGCATCTGGGACATTCCAAAAACACATGGGAAATACTAGGGGAGTATCACAGACAGTTGATAGTCATATCCTGGAAGTAATGTGCAGCAAGGTGGCTGACTACATACACTTTCCATCCACCATCATGGAGTGGAGAACTGTAATGCACCAGTTCTATAACACTGCAAACTTCCCACATGTACTCTGTGTAATAGAGTGCACACGCATACCTATCAAGTCACCAGTACATCCAGAAGCACACTGATACACAGATAGAAAGGGATGGTCATGCATCAACTGCCAGGTTGTGTGCGCAGCAGATGGTAGCATAGCAAACATCATGCCAACAAACCCTGAAAGTTCATAGGTTAGAACTAGGCTAACTGCCCTTGTGGGCCATTTTAAGATTAGTCAATTACCCCATGTGAGATTCAAATCCTATACCTTATGTCTGTAAGGTAAACATCTTAACTATTATGCCAACCTCCCAAACCTTCATAGCTTAGTACTAGGCTAACTGCCCTTGTGGGCTATTTTATACCTAGCCAATTATCCCATGTGAGAATCAAACCCTGCCCCTTGTGTTTGTAAGGTAAATATCTTAACCATTTTGCCAACCTCCCAACCAGTGCCCATGATGCTGCTATTTGGAGGGAAAAGTGGAATCAGGGCTGCATGCCAGCAAGATTAAATACCTGAAGGGCTGCTATTGGGTAAGTACAGGAACACAGGTAGGATGCAAGTTAAGGATACCACTCTCAACAATATCCGTTTTGAACAAATGTGATTTTATTCCCCACAACAGGTGACTGTGGTTGCCCACTTGAACCATGGCTAATTATGCCATACTGTGAAACATCAAACCCTGCACATGAGGCCTACAATAAAGGACACACGACATCAAAAAACACCACAGACCATGTGTTTGGTGTACTGAAAGCTTGGTTCAGATGTCTGGACATATCTGGGGATGCACTGCAATACACACCTGAGAAGGTAGCACAGATTATAAAGGTGTGTGCCATGCTGTGCAACATGGTAAACAAAGCACATAGAGGTCTTCCAGCTGTAGGTATGACTATCCCAAGAATCCCAAATGTCTGAACAGGACATTGCACACATATCACAGGAGGAGCAGAAGATATATGAGACAGAAGTCACAGGTGTAGGCAATGTAGGGTGCTACCACAAGTGCAGGCCCAGGCAACATGGCAGCTTCTGGCCCAAATGTTTGACTCATTACAAGCCACATGTACATAAGTACACAGTTTAAACACTGATATTTAGGTGTTGCCCCACCACAGCAACAAAGATTGCATCTAATGGCAAGCACCCAGCTGATGTACACATATAACATAAGCATAACATATTCCAACAAGAACATATGCAAATATGTCAAAACACAGATCATCATCTCTGGGCACAACTGACACAAGTATGCATACACACAAAGTTTATTGTATCACTATATGGTAAAATAAGTGACACACATCAGTGTCATATGATAACATGAAAAAAGAGAAATCATGCAAGACATAATACAGAAAATTTAATTTCAGAAAACACATATCACAGTACAGTGGTATTGCAATGATATGAACCAGCTATGTGTATTACACTGTTGAACACAATCTAAAGAGTCTTGGGCAACCACGCTGACATCTCCCTCCATGGTCCACCTGCCCTGACTACATGCAGACACATCTTACCCTGGTTGTTCCACAAGGAACATGGAAATAATACCATATTGAGATGAAGGAGCATGACTGTGAAGTAATGGCATTGTGACTGATGGGACTTCAGCAGATGGGTCAGCAGTTGAATTCAGTGCAGGTTGGACCACACACAGTGATTCTCAATGCCTAATGGTGGTTCTGCGGACAGGTGTCCTGCCTCTCACAGGTTTGAATCTGCTGAGCACAGTCATGGAATGCAGAATCTTGCTGGTAGTATGACACTCCTGCAGTACTGTAGAGGCCAGGGTTTTCACCAACTGTGTGACAGCTATCAGATTCTCATTATGAGCAGCCAATGCAGCCATAATCTCGTGTCTACACTCTTGTCCATCATACATGACACATAGCTGGTGTGCCATATGATTTGCAGTACAGGCAAGTGCACAGACATCTAAATGATGCCTTTGCTGTGACTGTTTATTTGCTTGTAGCAGGAGGTGGAAATCCTCTGACACCTGGTCATGTACAACATCGGCTCGCCTATGTTACAGTGATGCCTTGTGTCTGGTTGTTGTGTGGAACTGCCAGCAACAGTGATCTCAACTGTGGTGCATTGGTCAACAGCCTCATCCTGTTCATCATCCACTGTGGCAGCCTCCTCTGAATGGCTAGACTAGTGGACCTCTGCATCTGAGGCTACATTTGCTATAGCATAGGGCATATATATCTCACTGCAATGTTACAAATACTAATGACTTCAAATGCAGTCTATTGTATGTGTGTTTCACAGAATGTACATAAAATAATTATATAATCTGTTTACATGGCTAATCTACATGACATATGTAATGCATTCAAAAAAAAAAAACACCTGGCAAATACTCACATGATGATGGTGATGTTGCATTGGGATGAACTTCAACTAGTGTAGGGGGAAAATAGCATTACTAATTACATCATTTACACCATTAACAAGGTAAGAACAGTTAAAACATCCAGAATGTGTGATGTACACATACCAGTCATATGTGCAGTTGAGGACGTTGGTGCATACTGACCTAGGAATGGGTAGAAGGACACAGTATTAATAGAGGTCAACTACAGGATTAACAGCAAGGAAAGCTATGAAACATAGTTAATAACATATCACTGACAGACTCCTACCATGCAGAGATTGTGGGTTGTACTGTGGATCCTGCAGTGGGAAAGCAAAGAGAAAGACAGTACAGTCGTGTGTTGAGCACAATGAATACTGACAGCATCATGTAGACAACACAGTAGTATTTACTGAAAATACTCATGTGATGGATATTGCAACTGTACACCAGACAGGACTGTATTGATGAATAAAATGTCAGGTGTCACGTGTGCTACACATTGCTCAAAACTATGACACTGCTGTTGCAACATACTTGGGCTATTGCACTTGAAAATACATGGCTTTCTCATCTACTGGATGCATCTGTAGTGTTAGGACCTGTGAATATTAATGCAAACATCATTACAAATGTTGTTTAGACTGCTCTGCCTGTACCTCAGATGCACCAATACATGAAATTATACTGATGTTCATCATACTCACCCTGTGTGGAAGTATGTTCACAGCAGAACTCTGCTGCTGTAAATCAAAATACAGCAACAGATGAATATACATGCTACAGCAATATGCAGTGATTGTCACAATACACATCCCTATAATGGAAATAAATACATACATGTCTGTCTTGAAAAGCCATCTTCAATCCCACCACCAGGAATGCGTTGCTCCCCTCTTACTGTATGCAGTGAGGCCAGAAATATTGTGATGCAATTGAGGGGGTTGGGGGGGCTGGTGGTAACCCACCACCAGTGGCATCCCTCAATCTCTCATAACATGTCACTCTATCGGCTGCATTAAGAATCATGTCTGAGCAACATCATCTACAGGCCTCACTAGATTGGTTGTGGTCACCAGCTGCATTGATCATGTTGGTGAGGTCCATCCAGATTTCCTTTCTCCAAACATTATCACCTTAACAGTCTAGGAGTCTCCGTCCATGTTGGTAGAAAACATCAATTATGATGTATTTTTCCTGGTGGGAGAAGTTGTCACCCCTAGGATGGTTAGCCATCTGAAAGACAATAATATGCACATGATAATATTTATGTTTGGGCCCATTTATGCATTTCATTCTGTGAATGTTAAAATAAACATTATGCATTCCAGTACATTGAAAATGTCTGTATAACACTGTGTGTAATGAATACTAATATGACTTGTTGCAGCTAATAACAATGCCTTCATACATAACACTGGTAAAATCAACATAACATATAATATACTTACAGTTTGTGAGTGGGAATAGAAACCCTGACAATACATATATATTTCATGGAGGTCCAAATCCAACAGCATTATGCCACATGAGTCTGCTTTCATGTTATATTCAAATATTATAACAAATAATCTGAAGAACTTACAGAACACATGGGTAAACCTCAGGATCTGTAGCCAGGCCACAAACAGTATGGATTTGTAGTATATTGAGACAGTACCAATAATACCTTTGTAAAGAATCTTCATTGAATACATATCTGTAACAGCAGCAGCACGTCTATAACAGTTTTGTTAGGAGACATGAAAAAAGAAATGTTCATAACATCAACATCACATACTAAGTATGGATAGTGTTGGAATCTATAGCTTTCCTTAGTTATACCACAGAGTACAAGGGATTACCTGTAAGAATTGAGGATGATCCGTAAATCATCCTTCATATAATGTTAACATTTGCAATGGTAGTCTATCTATACAATTGGATATGGGAACGAAATAAACTATATAGAAGGACAACACCTGTAAGCATATAGTTCAAGACAACATCACTCCAGTAACTAATGACAACCTCTGTTAAAATTACCGTTTTGAGTAAATATGAGTATAAACATGCACCTTTTGAAGTTAGTAACTTTAACAGATGTACTAATCACCACAACAGAAATTCTATCAATTGCAAATGTACCCCTCACTCTGAAGCACAGAATCAAAGCACAACTTGTGTGCACTCAACTTTAAGTGCCATGTACACCATTTATAATTAATGAGGTTAATTAAAATTCAGGTTTTTGGAATCTCATTGCTGCACATCTGCATAAATTGCCATTATATGCTGAAACACCCAGGTGCACTGTGTAAACAACCAATAAGTATCGGTTCTATATTAGATCACCGAACGCTTAAAAAAGCGAATGGTGATTAATCAACCTTATGTAAGTGAAAGCTTGCAATTTCGAACTGTCATAACAGTGATTTAAAAAAACACTTTAAACATTACATTAAGTGAGGGGCTTCACACCCCACACCCCCATACTTAAATATACCAATTCCGAGACCGCACTACATTGCCAAAAACTAAAATAATTCCCTGAAAACCCGCTTCGATATTTTGCCGTTTCAGGCTTTTGAGTTCAAACTTTTGAGTTTGAAAGAATGCATCTTCGGTCTTCTAATAGGGAACCTAGGTATCGATAAATGGTACCATGTACGGTACGTGTTTCTTATCTTCCAATGATCTTATAACATGACATCAGTTCCACTTTCAAATATTGATTTTGATACATTTTCTGATCAGACCATTGCTAATTGTGAACTGAGTGGTACCTCAGTGAGCATTTCTGTATGATAACTAATTCAAGGAGGCTGAGATGCATCTGAGTGCCCAACTGGACTGATGAGGAAATGGCCCAGATGTTGACTGTGTATGCTAGGTTGGATCAGAGGATGAGAATCAAACCCTGGAAATTCACCATAATCAACATGTAGAACCAGATCACAAGAAAGCATCAGTGGAGGATGAGGATCTACCACTCTGGAGTGCAGGTTTGTAATAGCTATCTATGATAACCTGCATTGGAGGGCACAGAGAACCTTCAAAGGAGGGTCACCAAGGTGCAGAGGGAGCCTATAGTTCCCTACAGTAAGTACCAATATTCTACATATATCTGAACATTGCTATGGATTTTATAGATATTTCTCTGTCCCACATGTATCATATAAATGTTTTCATAACCATGTCTTAGCTGCTGTGATAATTAGATTGTGGGGATAACTAAGTGAACTTGATAAATACTGGCCTCTAAACTATGGGTTTGATGCCTATGTAATAACATATATAATACCGATAAGTATCTTCTTTGTAGATGTACATAAGTTTTACTACATCTAACTACAGTAAATAATTTCACATAGCCTCTGTTCTCATGCATCACAGACACCTATAGTGCCTAGGCTGTGGATGACTGTGCATTTTGTAGTTTCCCATTACAGTTCCACTGTATCACCTATTGGACCATTACAAGCTGGAATACAAACACCTATATAACTTCCTTACATCATTCCTCCTAAAAAACTACGCAGACACATTTATTTAATTTAAAAAGTAATGTCTGTCTCATTGCTTACACATATGTTTTTAGTTATGTGTTGATAGCTGTTATTTCTTTACTATGAAGGGTCTAAAAATCATATGCATTTTTCATATTCATCCATTTATGACAGGATTTGTAAGAAACACCCACAGTACCTGTTTGCTTTAGTGAAACCCTTGTTGAATGTTAGCTTGGCTTGTAAAGCAACTAACCAGCATGTCTAAATTTTGGTGTATTGTGGGGTCCAAACCACATAGGTGAAACATATTGGTCTTGGTACCTTGGTTAACCACACCCATAGCAATTTTGGAAGAAACATGTTGCGATGCTTTATATTAAGGCTTATGTTGTGCTTGGTAATGACTCTCTGAGATAGCCTTCAAGTGTCTGTGAATGTGACCTTAGTCCATAACACTCTGATAGGATCAGCTGTTGAACAACAGCGTATGGAGAGTGGTACCTGTTTGTTTAAAAGTAGCACATCCTGACTGTTAGCTCAGCTTGTAAGGAAATAGTTTACTCTTTAGTGTGCTTTGTGTTCAAATCTGGAAATGGGGCACATATATCTGAAACTGTTATCTTGCTTTAATATACCCATAGCATTTATTTTTAGAAGTATATTACACGTATTCATATTAACATATATTTTGAGTGTAGTTGTGAATGATTTGGTTATTCATCAATTTCCTATTAATATATCCGTAATCCATAACATTCCATAAACATCAACTATTTAACTGCAGGGGCAGTACATTTTGTTAAATTCTGTTACAAGTCTGAGCAATTTTTTAGTTAATACTGTATACTTTGTAAAAATGCATCGAAGGTCTGTTTTCTCATGAAATATTCAAGTCAGTAACAGAACATCATCATCCTGAAATTTTTTGGGACTGGGATGGGCAGACTAACAGTTAAAATGAAGAACGAAGAATATGTATGTCTTTTCCTACTGATGTGCAATATAACAAGGAATAATGGTCCACACACATACCTTTCTGTGTGCTTAATGCACAGCAACAAGTGGTTCTGTTTACAGAAGCTGTATGCTACACGACACTCTCACATTGCCTGAGGAATGTATGCCATGCATTACTGTTAATGTATATGAACACAATGAAAACCTGAATGTATTTTTCCAACTGTTTAGCTATGTGAGCAGCATTTGTTCAGACTTTGCAATCCTAGGCCAAGAGCATTATCAGTAGACCATCCCACATCAAGATGATGTCATAAAATAAAATCTTTTCACTGCCTGCAAAACTTGCTTTTTTCAGTTAAGGTGTGTGAGGTAAGCATGTAGTTCTTGGGGCTAGAGTTTGGATGTAGATTATGATTGTAGATTTGAATCTCATCTCCTCCAATCTGTGTTCAAAGATGTTAACATCTACATGTAAGAATAAACTGTGTGCCATGCTTAGCTAATGTTCTTCAGAAAGAAATGTCTATAACTGTGTTGAGGAAGGTATATTAGTGTTATTGGAGGAATACATTTTTCATACATTCGATTTTTTGATTTCAGGCAATGAGGATAACAGTTGGAACAGAGCCACGTGCATCAAGTAGATGTACAGGGTTGAGGAACAGTGTAGGGAAATAGGTATGTTGATATTTTTTTTTTTGCATATTTTATGAACAGGAATGCAATTTTCCCTGTTTTCAGGCCTGTATTTTTCACAATAATGTATATTTATTATAATGCAGGAATACCCATCTTGCATCTGTAAGTTATGTGAAATCATCACACGGTAGCTGTGCTTATAACTATGAATAAAATCTAACCATGTTAATTTTTTTATGTATCTTTGAGCAGTTTGTTCAGCACATCTTTTTTAAATGTACTCCGCAACACAACTTAGGGTTGCTTTTGAGTATCTGTCACATATATCTTAAGGTGGATGTTTTATATATAAGTTCTTTGAATAGTGCTTATGTTGCATTTGTTTGTATCCTTTTATGTTTGTCTATGTTTTCTAATGATTAATCTGTTGTGCATAACCTGCCTATTCACAGAGTGAGTAGATGTCTGCTGTGTCAGTGTTTACACTGATGTTTGCATACTGTGTGGCATAGCCTTCAGTTCAGCATTGGCATTGCATCTCTCTGTTACCCCCTGGTTGTTATTTTAAACACAAAGGTGCAGCTTAGGTTGACACTTAAGCCAATACCCACTTGATTCTGGCAGCTCAGTATCAGCAAGCACATTTCATAAGTTTTTATTTCACTGTACTGATTGCTGCTTGATTTTGTACATAATGAATACAGTTGTACACATACAATACTGTTAGTAACAGATATATTACATTCTCATATGTCAAAAGTCATGCTGATTGTACATATCAGATTGGTTTTACTTTTGTACTCATTATACTGACATGTGTTTAGCAAAATATCATTCTGCCTGACTCTGAAATGTGTCATATGACTTACCTATTGTCCATAATATTGTCCTCTTTTTAACACTAACACATTGTCGCTGCTCATATAAATCACTGAATGCAGAACTATAGTATGATGATTTGAGCATTCATGCATTTTTACAAAGATAATGACCTCTGTGTGTGTGTCTAAGCATATAAAACTGTTCAGAAAAGAATACTGTTGTCGTTTTCAGGAGTACTATATACAGAGCCATAGGTAACTCTGTCCATAATGGACATGTCTCAGTCACTGCTTAAATTGTCATCATAATCATATTGTGTTGTGATATGACATTCATGGGACTATTCTACATGGCAGACATTTGTTTTTCTTTTCTGTTGTGTTTTGAAATTAATCTTTACACAGCATGGCACCCATGAACTTCTTCAATCTGTAGAGTATAAAGAGCACATGCAAGGCCACTGCTAGATTCTCCTAAGGATGACATGATGATGATGACGACAATAATGCTGAGGCACCTGGATCACCTCCTGCTTGTGACATCCTGCCTGAACCCTGGAGGAGATGTTGATATAACCAGGATAGAGAGAATTTTCAGGACGAGATCTGGGAGGTCACGACTGATGTGTTTTGAACACAGATGATGGATATCATAGGGGGTCTTCTTTGAGAATATTTCACAGGCTTTGCAGGATAAGCTTGTGAGATCATTCAGGAGTCTGCTCCTCATCAGCCTAGTCCCTCCGGTCAGTAAGTATTGTCTGTGTGCTCCACTTGTGTTATGCAACTAACATGGTGAAATGGTGATTGCCACTTCATTGACTGGACTGTATATGCACTCTTGTCCATGCAGACAATTTACCTGTCATGCTTATGTGTTAGTATCATGTGCCATTTATTTTGCTTTCAATATGTGCTTGACACACATTAACGCATAATGCTTTCCACACACAACTGTTCATGCATTGTGGAAGTTAACCTTCAGACATTGCAGGAAGAAGTAGCCAGTAAACGTGTGTTACCTGGGTGACTGACAGACAACATATGTTGTCCATACTCCATAACTGACAATATAATATGGCTTGGATTTCTGTTTTGTTATAACAGGTATGTGAAACATTCAGACATGTCATTCCACATGTTTTTGGATGACAGTTATCATGATGTCCCACTATCATGATGGTACTGTGTCATGGTTTGGCAATACTGATGCCATGTGGGATCAGATACAGGTATATCCTCTATATGTACAGTCCTGCTTTGCTGACTGCATCAAACAGCATTGTAACATTCATAAATGCACAATGTTACTGATAACACAATTGTTCACGGTATTATATACCATGGTTGTTGTATGTAGCATTTCCACACCCATAACACAGTGACATTAATGTGCACCTTCCAGAAATAGTTGTTTACATTAGGTGTGTGTGTGTGTGTGTGTGTGTGTGTGTGTGTGTGTGTGTGTGCGTGCACATAGCTGGATACATATTGGCACAGAATGGTACCTTTGACATGGGACAGTCATTTACTACTGATGTTCTATAATGATGCTCCGTAATGAGCAGGGTGGCTGAAATACACCTACATTTTTTATTTGATATCTGCATGACAGTATATGTCTGTGTGCTTTTAATTTTTAGCTTACTTACCAATGCATGCTGATTTGAACATGATTGCACATTACTGTGTATGTGTGTTTTATACATGTCCAGCTCTGTGGACATCAGCAATCCATCTGGCCATTTCACATACATTTTCCATTTGGCTAAATGCATGTCTGTGTGACTTCTAAAGAACCCTGTGTGCTTTACATATGCATTTGCATTGTATCCACTTACAGTATCCTGCTTTACCCTAATGTAGGCCCAGGTTATCCAATTCCCTCCCACCTTTATATTTCCCTATTATTTTTTGCAGTTATGGATGCCTTTGTTAGCATTACTATCCATTGCCATTTATTAATTTGACACAGTGAACGTGTGCCACATGTATGCCCATTGTACAATGCAGGGCATGTGCACATAATTTGCTGGCTAATCCTTGCAATTCATTCTTTTTCTCATTATACTTGTGTGTTACCCAGTATAGTTTTTTTTCCCATCCATGTGCACAACCTGCTATAGTCATTATTCTGTACTGTTACATTTTTGAATATATTATTAAATGTCATCGGTGTATGTATGCACTGACCTCCATTTCATGTACATTCCATTTATGCCACTGAAGGCATAAATACACACCTACACCTGTGGGTTGCCTTTGACATGGCATATATGTGTAATACACAGTGTCTATATTAAATAAGCGAATGCACTAAATTGTGAATGTTATATAATCGACCCACTAACATCGAAAAAACAAAATGTTGAACAAACAGATCAGCGATTTTTTTTCCCAGGGAAAAAATTGCTGATCTATTAAAAAAATAAAAAAAAAACACAAAATAAAGTGGGGGGCTTCACTCCCCCCACCCCCCTACTTAAATATACCAACTCCAAGATCGCACCACAGTGGAGGAAATGGCAACATCCCGAAAATGGCCCAGTGATTTTTTTCCATAGGAAAAAATTCACTGTTCCGTGCTTTCGAGATTTTGCCATTTTGGGTAAGTCGGTTCAATTAAGCAGCATTCGCAATTTAGTGCATTCGCTGACTTAATAGGGACCCTAATACACGCATTCCATTGCACATTTGTTTTAGTTGTGCACACCTAGTCATGCAGTACTTTTGTTTGAAACTGTGCTTTGTTGTTTGCCTTTCACATGCATGGCCATAGGTTTGCTTCTTTCATCTGGAGTTAACCACCATTGGTAGAACTGCATTTGGTTATCTGTGATGTTGCTGGGCTTATATGTGCACTGCTAATGGAATACTTGGATATGTATATATTTATCCAGTGTTTGCTGTGATCCTAATTTATTACCCTGAAACACACATCTACTATTGTTCATACGCATTCAGATATGACTGTCAAACAGTTTATGAAACGTTGTAACATGACACAGCATAGGTAGATATGTTTTTCTGGAGTTCATCATGGCTGATATAAATTCCAACCTTGTTTTTCAACTTTCCATTGCCCATATGCAGTGTGCTGTCTGTGTAGCTTAGCTGTCCTTACTGTTTTTTTTTCCAGCCTTTGTCTGTCTTGTGTTGTGCTATTTGTTCTATGGGTATACTGGCTGTGATTACCTTCACCTCCTCTTTTCCAACGTTTACCTTTCCTTCTCTTCTTAATAAAAAAAAAAATGGGGCTGATTCCCACAAAAAAAAAAAAAAAAATTGCCCATGCCCCTCAGACCTTCCCATTCCAACATCCCTGTTGTGTGCCCCTCTTCTTCACCCATACCCCATAGCTTCTTTTCTGTCATTTTTCTTGGGTATGTGTATTATTTGTGAACCCATTGTTAGCAACTGTTAGCTATGGCAATGTTTCCATGATTGCTCTTCGCCTTTACTTTTTTTATTAGAAAATTTATGGATTCTGTTGAAATCTGTAAGTCCAATCCGATATATTTTAATGCTACATGTATTATGTAGATATCTGTAGTTGTCTATGAGTTTACTATAAACAGTTTTGTAAAGCTCCCTCTCTCTCTCTCTCTCCCTATCTATCTATATCTATCTATCTATTTATATATATATATAATATATATATATATATATATATATATATATATATATATATATATATATATATATATATATATATATATATATATATATATATATATACATTAACACTTCATAGTTTCATAGGTTGGTACTAGGCTATTGGCCCTAGGGCCTATACAAACCTACCCCTAACAATTCCCTGGTATTTCTTCCCACACTGTTTACTTCCCTGGATCCCTGTCTAGCAGGGCGACTGGTGTGATCCCCAGGGTGAATTTCCTTTCTCCCATCCAATCCTCAAGGTTCCCTTTGAAGAAGGCCAAAGAAGCGCTCTGCTTGACATGTAGAGGCAGTCTATTCCAGAATCTGGGGAGTCTCTGGGTCAGGAACCTATCCCTCAAGCATGTTTTGTTTATTATGATGACAAGGTTTAGATCCCTGGAGAGTGTGGCTCTGAGGAATTAGGATTTCTTTAAGTGTAGCATGTCCAATAGCTTTGGGTTTGATATGGCCTTCTGTGTTAAGCAGAGATTGCCTCTGAGTAGACAATATGTGACAGAGTATAGCTGGAGTTGTTTAAGGCAGTCAGCATAGGGCATCTGCTTTAGGCCTGTGATTCTTTTAGTGAGGTATTTCTGCGGCCATTCCAGTTGTTGCAGATGTCTTGAGAGGTACATACCAAATGGGCCTTTGTATTCTATAATGGGTCTAATGAGGGATAAGTACAGTGGGACAATGACCTCTTTTTTTCTGGATGAAAATCCCTTAGTGATGAGGTGTGCCACATAGAAGGATTTCCTGACTGTTGTGGCAATGTGGTTATCAAAGGTGAGACCACTGTCCACCTGTGTCCCTAAGTTTCTTATCACACTTTCAGTGTTTAGTGTACTGCCACCTATGTGATAATTCACGGGTACATGTTTTTTCTCAAAGGGGATAACTATATATTTCTTGGCATTGAGCTTGAGCCCATTGCTCTGGCACCAACCATCTGTTTCTGTAAGGCCCTTTTGTAGAGTATCCACATCATTTTGGGATTCAATAATGGCTCCTAGTTTGCAGTCATGTGCAAACTTTGTTAGCCAGAGTCCTTTAGTGTTGGCCTGTACTTCAGAGAAGTAGATGCCAAACAAGAGCGGCCCCAGGACTGAACCCTGAGGTACTCCACTTGTCACTTGTCTGGAGCTGGATTTGGATTTGGATTAATTAACCCTAATCCTGCTTCATCTTCTTTAACATACATAATCCCTCTTCTAACTGGATTTAGCCTGATCTCCATTTAAAGGAAAACACAATAGATACTATATCTTTTTCATACCTAATCAAGATTATTTATATAGATGCATACACACACACACACATACATATATATATATATATATATATATATATATATATATATTTTTTTTTTTTTTTTTTGCTATATAGGCCAGTTTGCCTATAAGAATTGTATTTATTAAATATACTTTTTATATGACTTCCAAAACATGCACATATCTCTTAAATTCTGAATGATTTTCAGCCACTGTTTCTCTGTATGCTCTCCTGATCCAAATGCTATTCCCAATATATGTATAATCTCATGCTTAAAATGAATACCTTCTGTATTTCTGGTAAACCAAAACCCTTTGCTTTGGTCTTTATTTAAACATAAACTAAGCATCTTTAAATGGCTATATAGCTCTCTAAGTCCTTTTTCCATCCACTCCTTTTTCTTGGGAACTAAGAGTATATCATGTGCATATGTAAGTATTATTTGAATTTGTATTTCTTCAGTTATCTTAAAACCTTCAATGTTTAACACTCTGTTTTATTGACAACCACATTCATAGCTAAAGCCAGGTATCTCCGTCTTTTTAGATTATATATCTAGTCCTTTGTTCCAACATTTGTCTTCATATTTGTGTGATTCTTGGGATTTTATTGACAAAGTTAGGATTTTCCATTTGGACCACCAGTATAATGAAGATGATTATTTAATGTTAACAGTGAATATAGTTTCTCTTTTTACCTCCATATCTCACGATGATGTCATTGATTTTATTATGTCTTTTTGCATAAATATACCGCCTTTACGGTGATTCTGTTAATCTGTATGTTGCCTTATTAGAAATACTTTTGCATAACTATTATTTCTGTTTTAATAAGAAATATTACAGGTAAATAAAATGTGTAGCAATGGGTGCTACCCTAGCATCTGCATATGCTTGGTGATTGGATGGTGGGAGACTGAAATATTACCTGGTTCTATTATACTATATTTTAGTTCATAGTGTTTGTTATTTTAATAAAGTGTACATTTGTTACTGAAACCTTCTGCTGGATATCTCTTTCCATTATTGCAGACTGAAATATTACCCACTTTAAAATACTTTTCCGACATTGTGTTTTATAAGCAATTTGTAGATAGGTTCATAGGCGTGTACTAAGCTAATGGCCCTGAGGCCTTTACAAGCCTAGCTATAGGATTACCCTGGCATTGTGCACCTGACCTTAGTTCCCAGTGTCTCTGTCGAGTAGAGCCACTGGAGTTATCCCCGGGGTGAATTTTCTATTTCCCATCCACTCATCAAGATTTCTCTTGAAGAGGGTCAGCAAGGTGCTCTGCTTGACATGTATAGTAAGTCTGTTCCATAGCAAGGGCAGTCCCTGGGTTATGAACCTGTCCCTCCAGTACGTTCTGTTGATTGTGGTAATGAGGTTGAGGTCTCTGGACCATGTGGTATGGAAGGATTGGGATTTCTTTAGATGGAGCATTTCCAACAGACCTGGGTCAGATATGGCTTTGTAAGTCAAGCAGAGCTCCCCTCTAAGTAGGCAATATGAGACCTGATATTTTGCTGGCCATGATGGATAGTTGAGGAGGTTTTCCCCCATCTGGAGATGAGCAGGGTGTGTTGTGCATGTAATGGGGGTTGGTGCACAAGGGCAGCATGTAGATTTTTGCATACTTGCTTGATTTGTTTAGATTTTTACCTGGCATGGCAGTGTGGCCATTGGAATAGGATTTCCATGCACTGGGGTTCAGCATTTACTGATACTGGGTCCTTCTCTACTCCACTGCCAGGGCAGCAGGGGCTTAGAGGGTGGGATATTTTTCAAGGGCAGAGGAAGGTATGTTCTTTCATGGGCAGAGGGGAAAACCATCTTACCCATTTGCTTCTTAAGGGGTTTACTATCAAAATTTCACAACACACTTGTGAGAGTCATCACATACCTAACTCAGAATGTTGTAAAATCCAAATGCTGAATGTTCACATAACTGAAAGTGGTAATTTAGGAAGTTTGGCAACTCAGGAATGTTGAATTTACTGAAACTACCTGGACTTCCGATTATGTCCTACGAATGTTTTGCAGGGGGGCAAGCCCCCCATGCACTCCCCACACCCCCTGCTTCTTATATATATACTAACACTGAGCTCACGTTACAGAGATGGAAAAGGTAAATTTCCTGATCCCCACTATAGTGCGATCTCCATTCAAAAGTATGAATCTATAAGAGCGAATGCACACTAGCATTCACTCTTGTGGATTCAAACATTTAAAAATCAATGTTATGACACCTTGGAAGAGTGCCTTTTACCTTCAAAGGTTATGTAACTGTTTTATGACATTTTGATGGCAAACCTTGTTAAGGTGGAGGTATTGCTGCAGATGTTGAGACACCTTCCATAATCGGAGATTGCAGCTGAGTTGATTTCAGGGTTTTCTGGGGAGTTTTCCATGAAAATGGGGGTTTGGGGGGGGGGATGGTTTGGTTTGTCAAAATTTGCAATCTGTGTGAGGGAAGAAGGCAATATTGAGGAATTTGGCTGGGAAGGAATTGCAGGCAGGCAGGTTGTTGGGGCCTTTTGAGTACCCTCCTTTTGCCAATTTCAAATTTTCACCTTTGGGGTTGGTGCCTAAGAAGGCTCCTTGTGAATTTTGGTTGATTAATTTGTCATTCATTTCCTTTAAGGAGAATCAGTCAACAATTTTATTTGTTATTATATATCCTTGTCCAATGCAGTGGTGCTGATTAAAGGGTTTAAAGACCCTTGGTTGGTAAAAGCTGGTACTGAGTCAGTGTTCCTTTAACTGCCCATGTGTGAAGATAAATGATCGTTACTGAGTCTGGCAGCAATGGATGGGTGCTCAGAAGGCTACACATTATCTGGATGACTTTCTGTTAGTGAGTGAAGATTTTGAGGGGCTGCAGAAGTTATGCAGGAGTTCCTGGTCTTGTGTTTAGAGTTATGCTTTCTGTTGATGAAAGAGAAGTTGGAAGGCCCTGCTAAAGCCTTAAGGTTTTTGGGTTTGACAGTGGATGATGGGCAGGGCTTGTTCTCTCTTCCTTTTGAAAAAATACAGCGGTTTGAAAGGAAAGATTGCATGGGTGATGGTTAAAGTGAAATTGTGGATCATGGATATCATACAACATGTGGGTCTCCTCAACTTCACTTGTAGGCCAATTAGCCCCTCTTGAACATTTTGCAGGTCAGTGGCATTTCTCTTCAAAGGAGGGAGAAGTAAGTATCACTGGGTATGGGTTAGCAAGTTGGTGTGAGAGGATTTGGAATTGTGGTTGTCTTTTTTAGATCATTAGAATGGCACTTCATTTTGGCAGAAGGACTGGGTTAATCAGGCTGAAATGCAATTGTTCATAGACACTGCAGAGGGAAAAGGGAAGGGCCTACTTTAAAGGGGAATGGTCGGAAACGTGTTTGCCAGAATATTGAGAGGATGGGTAGGAGAAGGATATGGCCTTTTTAGAGATGATGCCTATTTGGGTGGTTTTGGTGGTTTGGCAAGACCAATTGCGTGACAGGAAGGTAGTTTTTAATTCAGATAAGTTGGCAGTGGTACAGGTTTTAAAGTCCAAAACAGCCAAATCTAGGTTACATTTGTTAGTTTTACTGAAACTGATTTTGCAGAGCTTGTTGATACATTTTTCTTTTTCAAGTGTACATTTGTCGGGTACTAGGAATGTGTCTTTCTCACATTCAGTTTCACAGATTTTGACCCCAGACATGCAAGGCAAACCAGTCACATTGCTGGAGGAGGTGTGGCAATTGGGCTGAAGTGACAGGACAGGTAATTTAGCAATCCTGGATGGACTCAATGAGAAAGGCATATATATGGCATTATCTGTGTTTGATGAGTGTGTATTGCAATTCCTTGGGGGAGGAGAGACTATGTTGAGTGAAGTTGTTGCTGCAGTGCCTAGCTAAGGCTTGGAAGAAGGGAAGGGCGGTCCAGTCAGGTAATGTGGATTTGGCTGCTATTAGCATTTTTGGATGGGTGGTGGATATGCAGGATTTGAAAAAGTTGTGGGCGATAGCTTGAATGTTGGAAGGATGGGGTCAGGTGCATGGTAGGAAGACCAATATGTGTTTGTTGATGACAAGACAGGCCTTTATAGCATTGGTGCTAGGCTTGCACTTATTGAAAGGAAGTTCCATTGATTATACATTGTGGGTTACTTCGTCAGTGTGGATGTATAGTGGAGTTTTTAGGGTGAATGAGCCACTGGGTTCATTGGTGTGGCAGGATGTAGTTATATTGTCTTCCTCCATGGAGATATGGTTACTTTGTTCAAAAAAGATCAGGTAGACAAGGATGCACTGATTCTGTTGTGTGCATGTAGGGTCAAGACCATATGTCCAGTTTCATGGGTCAGGACATTACAGTTGTTGCATGGGGAGAGACCACATGATTTGGTTTTGGGATCCTGTGGGGGAAAAGTGATACAAGGCAATCCGTTTTTGTGTTTGATAAGGAAGGATTTTCAATGTGTAAACTTTCTGGGAGAGAGGTTTTCTACTCATTCTTTTCGCATTGAGAGGGCATCTGATTTGGCTAGGGAAGGTAGGTCAGTGGAGGTTATAAAGAGGGTGTGGCATTGGCCATATGGAACATTTTTAGCTTATATTATATAAGTAACTTTTGTTGTCAGATGTGTTTTAAATATATGTTTTTAACAGTGGTCATAATGGGCCACTCCTATGTTTATTGGGACGTGAGACATGCCATGATTAGGCCAGAAGGAAGTGAGCTAGGACTGCAGCAGCTCAAGTGTAGAGTGTTTTGGCATGGTGTTAGAGGACTCAGGTGGCACCAACTAGAGAATGAGTTTACAGACATATGCATTTGGATTAGAATTCCACATATTTTGTTGGTCCATTTAGCAGGTAACGACTTTGGGATTATTCCAAAACAGTAGATAGTTTTTAATGTGTTATGGAGTTTGTCAAATATAAGGAGCAGGTTTCCCTCCATGATTATGGTGTGGTCTGAAATTGTGACACTTTTGGTTTGGAGGAATTTGGATAATTTTATGAATATTGAACATGCCCATTGATTCATTAATCTTAGGCTTTGAAGGGGATTGAAGCACTTGGGTATTCATACTATTGATGATAGGGATTTCAATGATAGGGATCCAGTGTTTTTTAGGAAGGATGGAGTACACTTGAGTGAGTTGGGCTTGGACTTGTTCATTGTGCATCTATCACTGTTTTTGGAAAGTTTAGTGGAAGCATTCTAGTTTTGTTTGAGGGGGAGCAGCCTGTTTCAGGATGGTGGGCAGAGAACAGGGACTGCAATGTTTCTGTTCTGGTCTCCCTCTGATGTTTATGTTTTGGATCTTACAAGTTGTTTGGATATTGAAGTGAGTGGTGTCACTCTGCTTCTGATTTTGATGGGAAGTTTGAGTAAGTGAGTGGTTGAGGAAATGCCGCTTACATTACGGATCGAATGGTGGTGAGCAGGTGACACTGCCTACTGTATTTTCTTATGTTTGAAGTTATGTGGTATATTTGTGATTAATAAACCTGTGGCTAACAAATTCTGTTTTAATAAATGGATTAATAAAGATCATTTTATGCCAAGATGGTGTGGTGTGTTTTCTTTAGAGATCTGGAAAAATGCAGTTTGGACACAAATTAACTTGTCCAGAGACACTTAGTGATTGGGAGTGGGGGGTTTAGAGTGTTAATGGGATGAAGGAGTTGTTGCAGTATTACAGGTGAGGAAGGGTTAAGGTTAAGTAGAAAGGCTGTTGGAGAAGAAGTGATATAATGATAGGGAGGAATTAACTTAGTTTTTTGCAGTAGCTAGGGGATTGGGGTATCAGATTTAGGTGTGATCTTGCTGCCTGCCTGCCTGCCCTGCCCTTTTTGTCAGTTGGCATGTTGTAGAGTTTTTTATATAGGTGGGCAGCAGATAGAGAAGAAGGCTAGGGTATTTCTCTTCTGATCCCCCTTCTGATGTTTATGTTTTGGATCTTACAAGGTGTTTGGTTGGTTATTGAACTGAGCAGTGTCATGTTGCTTCTGATTTCGGTGGGAAGTTTGAGTAAGTGAGTGGTTGAGATAATACTGCTTACATTATGTTGGGACGCAGGTGAGCAGGTAATACTGGCTACTGTTTTTTCTTATGTTTGAAGTTATGTGTTATATTTGTGATTAATTAATCTGTGACTAATAAATTCTGTTTTAATAAATTGATTAATAAATGTCATCTTATGCCAAGATGGTGTGGTGTGTTTTCTTACGGGATCTGGACAAATTAATTTATTCAACAATGGTAAACAGGCCTATTAAGTTTTTCAGATAAGGAAAGCCATTGAAGAAACAAGACAAGAGATACGGTCTGTTTCAGTATTCACAGTGCAGGTAGTATTTGTTTAAGAAACTATTCAAAGATATTGAAATTTTAACTTTGACGTACATAACACATGACATGAATACTGTAGCATTAAAGTTAATTTACAATAATCACTGCGACCCACTGTACACTACCTTATAGGTACAGTAACAAATAAAAAAAAATAGAAGTTTGTCCTTTGTAAAAAAATGAACCCTACATCATGGAAAAAGTTCTAAGATATTTTAAAAAGTGGAAATGTACATTGGTATTTAGCTTTATTTTAGAGTCATCATAGAATCTTAGAAAATAAAAGGCAACTGGGCCATGGGCCATTTACGCCTTAACAGTACCCATCCTCAGACATTTCTTCTCTTCTTCAAGGAGTATTAGACCATTTATGTCAGGTGTAAATTTGTGAATGCCCATGTAGTTTGTCTAACTCCTTCTTAAAGGGAGATAGTGTGTCACATGGATCTAGAGCAGAAGTTTCTTCCAGAGAAGAGGTAGTCTTTGCATGACAAATCTGTCTCTCCATTATGATTCATTTGCTGAAACAGGTTTAGATCATTAGTACAAGTGTTCACTGGACTGTTTGATTTGTTGAGATATTAGAGGTCTTCAACTGCCAGATCACTAATGGCCCAAAAGGTAAGGTAGTGATTGTTCCCAAGGAGTCTATAAGATGCTGAATATACAGACATTGCCTCCAGCTTCTCTGGTAGGTAAGGTGGTTTACGCCCATGATCGTTTTTGTTAGAAACCTTTGGGAACTCCCTAACTACCTAAGATATATCCCAAAGGAGACGCTATATTCTATGATGGACCTGATTAGTGCAGAATACAGAAGGCTATGAATGTCTATAGATCTAGGTGAGAGACCATTTGGTATCAGCTGTGCCAAAGAGAAGGATTTCCTAACCAATGTTGCAACATGATGATGAATGGACAAGGAATTATCTACTAATAATCCCTTGTCTTTCATATCTTTATTTTGGAGTAGAGTGTTGTCTGTACCAGAACACTGAACAATCAAGATATCATTATGACATTGCAATCACAGAACAAAATATAGAATGTAGAGTTAGAGAAGAGAGATGAAAGTGTAGATGAACTTTTTAACCTGGTACAAGTGATGAATAGATTGCAATCAAGATTAAAATTTATTTTTCTGTCAATAGGTCTGGAAAATGAATGTTTGCAAGATTTGATGCAAAAAAGGGATCCATGGGAAGATCCTGCTGACTCACGAGTTGGACTGTACAAAATGAAGATCTGCAGTTCAGGTGGAATTGAGTTTAACAATTACAGAACATGCAGGTAAAGAGGAATGAACTGTTAAGAATTTTCCTGGATGTGCTAGTCATAATAATGAGAATTGCCAGGGACAGCATGGACATTTGCAATCAGCAGAGAAGTGGAGGACAGAGGCAGAGATTACTGGACTTGAACAGAAAGGAAAAGGAACAGTAGACAGCAGACATCTTTATGTAGGCTGTAGAGGTAATTACCAGTAAATAAAAAGTAGTTATTGATAGATACTTTGGGATAAAATAATTATCCCTATGTGGTTTTAGTGACCAATGTAAGATCTTGTATTTATTTGGAAAAACAGACTTTTTGTGATTTGACTTTTGAGTATGTGGTATGACTGCAAAAATGTTTTGAAATGTATGAAAAGAGAAAAACACAGATATCCTTGGAATGATAGTATTTTGGGGGGGGGGGCAAATATTGTAAATATATGAAAAAAATGATTTATTCAAGATCTGATGAAGTGATTGAAAATATTTGCAAGCATTATATAAAGAAGTCAGAATTAAGAAAATGAGAAATGAAAGGATTGCTTGCAATGAGGAATGTTACCTTTAATATATTCATGGCTACAACCTTCTGTAATGCTGCACAACTTCAGGCGAATGCACTGTGGTTGGACAAGTTTGCAGCCTGATGAACCATTGAGTGAATAAGAAAATGCCTACATATACAAAGCTGACAATGAGTATTTTTCATCAATTTTAATCCAGTTCTAAAAATACTAGAAGCAACCTTTACTCTGCAAGAAGTACTTAAGTGCCAACATACCATTTAAATCTAACATGGCTCCTAACCCAGATGGCTTTGATGATATTTTTATAAAAACTATGCAGTTCATTAATCCCTACTATTACTCTATTTATTTAACCATATAAAACACTACAGAATATTAATCCATAACTATTTTCATTCATAAACGAATTTCAGTTTAATTTCTTGTGAATAATTATATTCAGTGTTATCAATAAATCTCAGCTAAACATTTTAAATTATTAAATTTCAATTTGACTTTATGGAGGAAAGGCAGATACAAGATAGTAATGCCTGAAATAATCTTATATCACAATTAAAAAACAAAATGTATCATTTGGAACATTTGTGTTATATTTTAGTAATGGCTTGGGTTGAGTATATGTACCATTTTAGTATGTAATACTTCACAATATACATTCCTTGAAAATTATAATAATGTCGTTTATGGTTAAGATTTAATATGTGTTGGAATGCATGGGCTTCTGCCACTTTAAATATTATTTATCTGGAACTAGACAAGGGTGTACTTTTTCAATCTATTTATTTTCCTATCTCTGGAATCCTTCTTCATAAAAGTATACTGGGGTAACTCATGCTAAATTAAAAGTAAATATAGTTTTGCTTGCAAATGATGTAATATAATTGCTTTGTATTCCTACAGACTGTATGATAAGAATTATTTAAAAATTGTATGCAATATAGCAAAGCATCTAATTATAAATTTAATGCAGACAAATAATAGTGATAGATGTAACAGCTCCAATATTTCTGCAAAAATGAAAATCTCACATGAAAAATTGAAAGATCTCAGGATTAACTATTATAATCTCATTTGGAAATACCATTGATCCATCCATCCACAACCCCCTTTTTCCATTTTTGCACAAGGGGTCAGGGTGTCACTTCAACAGTGACAATCATCTAGAGCCAAGGTTTACAATGCCACATGGCTCACCCTGCCACAGTAGTTCTTCCACACCACACACTCATGTGCACACTCACACCTATGGCCAATTTACAATGTATAATACACCTGCCACATGTCTTTGGAATGTGGGAGGAACCACAGCACCAAGAGGAAACCCACCCAAATATTCAGGCCTCACACAGAAGGTATATTAGCTGAGAATTAAACCAGGGAGCCTCTTGCTGTGAGACAACAATATTATCCAAAGTGCCACTGTGCCATGTACTTGGACATACCAATATGGGTCAAATTCATGACAAAATTGAAGATCTTGAGATTGGATTTAAATGTAAATGTAGTCTTCTGTCTAAAGCACCAATGCTAAAAATGAATATTTTCTAAGATTTTCTATTTTATAATAATAAAATATCAGCATACCCAAGTACAATTTATTAAACAAGCTTTAATTTAAATAAGGGTCAGTGTGAATATGATAAGTTGTAAGACATGCCCATCCCATTATCTCAGGAACTCAGTGAAAATGCCAGCAAGGAACTTAAGAACATTTAAAGCAGAGTCCAAGCTTAAGGTTGCATGAGATAATAATGGAAACTATAAATCTTTATTCAATTATATCAATAAATTAAGGAATACTGTCTAGTAATTAAATGAGCTCAGCTTCCAATCTTAAATTATAGCCAATAACTTAGCAGAAAAGTTCATCGCCAGCTTTACCCCACTTACCCAGCCTTGTTGCCCCCAGTATCCCTGACAATTTATTTTCCCTTGATGTTACCTTGGAACAAGTCTTAAAATCTCTGACAAAGACAAAATGAATACCTCAGCTTACAATTTTCAGGCTCAGCCTATTCCATGTATGTTTGTTTGATTCCTGGAGAGCAACCACTGTGAATTATCTGCACAAGGGTACTTCCTGTACATATCAAGGTAATTATAAGCCTCATAAGTTTTATATACAAAGCCATGGAACATATCCTACTAGATCATTTTGTAATAGATCTGAAAATCAGTATAGTCTGATATACTTTGTATTAGCTTTGGTACTTTTTCTGCATCAAAAAACTAGTTAAAGAGAGACGTGATTCAATTAGCTTTATGGTAGCCTTGCATTTTATCTAGGTTGAAAAAATCAACACTTAGAAATTTGTGATCATTATAAGCAAATATCTATATTTCTTTTGGAGTAATCTTGATAAAATATTGTTCAGAAGCAATGGACTAAATTAGTCATTTTTATTAACACATAATATGAAACTACTTGTGATGTCTTTGTATTAAAGTCTTCATTTTCTAGTTCTTTAAGGATGCATCAGATTCTTATATTCATAATGTGAGTTTATGTTAAATGATGCTAGCTGATGACTACTAATGTCTGAAGATATGATTAATACTTACATTTCATGTATTTTCAAGAAGCTTTTGCCACTAACATGATGAGAAGAAGATGAGCGGTTGCATTCTGTTGGCAAAATTGCATTCCTCAAAGGAACTGTGAACTTTGTGAACTACATTATATTTTGAATAATCTAATAAGCAATGAATGTTAGAAAATGTTGCATTATCTGATAAACAAGAGTTCTGAATTATGTTTTTCCTTCATATTCACTTGTTAGCCTTTTTTTTCCACCCAAGTCAACTATGGCCTTTCTTCCCTGCCTACAGTGATAGTCAGTTCATAGTGTTTTATAGCACTATCATGGAAATGTTGTTGATGTGATTTTGTTTGCTTCATCAAAAAAGTTAGCAAAGAGCTGTAACTATGTTTTAGTTTCCACTCTGACTTGTACATTGGAAAGCAAAACATAATCACTTTAAAGTATATTACGGATAGTTTTATCAGTTGTGTTTTACAGGATGCTTTCTTGATTTTTTTATTACAAGCTTGCATTGCCCATTTAAGTTCTGTATGTATTCCTTGCATGGAATAAACTGTGTTTCAGGCTTAATTTTTAGGTGGTGGAGGTGATGTGATTTTAGGAGAATTTATAATGGTGATCTTTATAGTTAAACCTTTAGTGGTTTTGTTGTACTGCATTTGTTACATATCTGCTGTGTGGTAGTCACATGACTCTCAGGTTAATGTTATTTCTATGTATAGTTTCTAAAGTTTAAGAAAATTGCTTTTTCCTGTTAATTTAAATTAACTTCTCCATCTTTAATTGTTATACTGTTTGTTTTTCTTCCCTCAGGTATTTCTCTTCTTTGTTAAGCCAACTGGGTTTTTTTCCTCACACTGTAAACCAGCATCAGCTGTGCAGTGGATTCTACCCAATCACTTCACACATGCACCTTAGCAAAGGAAAAACAAGTAAAAAGAGAAAACTTTAAGGTGCATTTCCCACTTATCCTGCCAATTGTGCTTAGTGCCTTACATTTCTACTTTTTCTTTTTTATAACTATGTTAAGGCAAGAGGTATCTCTATGGCTGCTCTTTGCTTGACTCTTCCTTTCAAAACACTTCTATACCAATAGATACATTCCCTTTAGGGTGCGCCTAACCCATTAAAGTAGTGGAACAACCTAAACTGCTTTACTGTCATACAATTATCAGCATTGCCTCTTTTCTCCATGCTTTAATTTCTGAACAACACATGAATCTGTTCCTATTCTTTTTGAGCTCACTACTAGACACAGGCCCTGACTGATTAACCCTCAAGCCAGTGGGAGCTGTGCCCTGCTTCTCTTCTCTCCCACCCCCAATTCCCCAGCCACCACCTGCTGAACACCCATTATATTTGCTTTGATCTCTACCCACTGCCACACCCTCAAGGCACACCTCTTTAAAAGACACTACCATAAAACTACATAACCCTCTTAGCTCATTACCTTCATAATATTACCGGAAGTTTTAAATCCCACTTATAACTTCCTGTACTGACACAACACACATCCAATCAGTAATTTGTTCCTCTTTACACAACTTCCCCTGTCCTACCTCCTTCTTATTTCTTGTTCACCTGCATTATCCTCTACTACCAATAACAAACATATTCATAAAAAAGCACACTAGTTAAGAAATAAAGGCTAAAACAACTTAATACTTTAGTCCACAATAACAATAAATGGACTTCATCAGAATAACAGGAAATGACATAAGAATATTTGAATACACAAATTAATTAGCCAATTAATAAATATTTAATTATTTCAAATGTTTAAAAAAATTAAAACCCAATACATAAATAAATCGAAAAATAATTTATAACTTTCTAGGTCTTCTACATTTAAGAAAGCAATCAATTTTCATTGCACTTTTCAATCCTGGAAATTTGTCTGCTTGCAACTTTTATTGACAATAAGTCTCTTTTTGGTCCACTAAGTTTGTAAAGTCACCTCTCACATGTTCCTATGTACTAGTTCTAAACCATGAAAGAGAAACTTTTTATGTTCTGAATGCAATGATAAATGTCTAAAAAGAGCATTGTTATCATTCCAATTTTTATATCACAATCATCATCTTCTTTTGGCTGTTCCCGTTAGGGGTCACCACAGCAGATCATCTGTTTCCATTTCTTCCTGTCCTCTGCATCTTACTCTGTCACACCAACCACCTGCTTGTCCTCTCTCACCACATCCATAAACCTTATCTTAGGCCTTCCTCTTTTCCTGTAACCTGGTAGCTTCATCCTTAGCATCTTTTTCACAATAAACTCAGCATCCCTCCTCAGCACATGTCCAAACCAACGTAATCTTGCCTCTCTGGCTTTGTCTCCAAACCTTCCAACCTGGGCTGACCCTCTAATATACTTATTCCTAATCTTGTCCACACTCGTCACACCCAGTGCAAATCTTAACATATTCAACTCTGTCACGTCAAGCTCTGACTCCTGCCTTTTTATCATCTTTAACTCTGCCACATCCAGCTCTAACTCCTGCCTTTTTGTCAATGCCACTGTCTCCAAACCATATAACATAGTTGGTCTCACTACCCTCTTGTAGACCTTACCTTTCACTCTTACTGTAATTTTTATGTCAAGATGATGTTCCAAAATCTTTTTAAGAAACTTCCTTGTTGTCATACCTAAATAAGAAGCATCACAGCCTTCCCATAAAGCTATGTAAACTAGACTAACTGTAGCACAAGTAAACCTAGGTTTAGCAAAAATAGTAAAAAGGACAAAATCACCACTGTAACAGGTACAAGCATGCAAAATCTGAAGGTAATGCTACTCAATGCTAGAAGTCTAAACCTCAAAATGCACTCTCTCAAGGCACTCCTAAAAATGGAGACCATCAATATCTGTGCAGTAACTGAAACCTGGTTCAAGGCTCCAGAGAGCACCCGTGCAATACCAGGCTACAACTCTTATCACACTTTTTGGCCACCAAACCAGGACCGAAACACTAAAGGTGGAGGATTGTCCATATTTACCAAGGATATTCATAACACCAGGCTAGTTGCCCAACACAATGCATCTGAAATTCTCCAGGTGCAACTAACACTAGGTAAGACTGCAATCCAAATTGTAGCTTGCTACAAATCCCCCACCATACCCCAAGATTCTCACTACACCTTTCTAAACATACTGGAAAATATTAAGATACAACCAAACACCCTAATACTGGGTGATTACAACTACACTGCCATTAACTGGGAAAACTACTTGTGTACCAACACCTTTGCCCAACTGTTCTTGGAATTCATAAATTCCAATGCCCTAAAACAACTAATCCCCACCAGTGGCTCCAATATCCTAGACCTGTTCATTACCAACATGGGAAATCGATGCTCCACACCTATGGTCACCCACTCGTTGGTCAAGTGTGACTATAAGCTAATCACCCTTCACATCCACATCCCACCCCCACCCTCCAGTAAGGAAACCTCTGTAAAAAAAACTTCTCCAAAGCCAACTTCATGCTACTCAAGTCAGAAATGACAAACTTCATGACACCCATGCAGACAGGAACTGAAAGTTCGACTGCTGAGTCCTACACTAAGGCACTTATGAGCACATCCACTCGTGCATGAATCATGCCATCCCCAATAGAACCAAAATGCTCTCCTCCAAAAAAAGGAAGCCAATCTGGTGGTCCCTTGCCATAAACAAACTTTACAACAAAAGGAAGAAGCTGTTGCAGAAAAGAGGAAAATCCCAGGATGCAAAAATTCCCTTACCAGCCTCAGTAAGAAGTTGAGAGCCCTCATAAAATCCTCCAAAGCTAGTTACGAAAACAAAATTGCCAAAGATTCCAAAGACAACCACAAGGCATTCTATAGCTATGTCAAGAATCTAAATGGCAATGATCAGATCTGCTCTGAGCTACAACAGAATGGCATTAAATGTACTGATCCCAAGGATATTGCCAATATCCTGGCAGATCGATTCAGTGCAAACTTCACCTCCCTCTCACCCCCTAAAGGGCCCATCTCAATACCGAAAGATTGCCAAATTCTGGTAATAACAGCCACACAGGTAAAACACGCACTCTCCAAAGCTAAGAATATAGCATCCATGGGACCAGAAGACAAGCTGTGTACCACATAAACTACAAAATGAACTGGCACCTCACCTAAGTGTCATGTTTAATCATACCTTCACCTCAGGCTTCGTGCCCACTGAATGGCGCACAGCTACAGTTATCCCACTCCACAAGGGTGGATCCACCTTGGATCCCGGGAACTACTACCCCATCAGTCTGATGAGCCTGATCTGCAAGGCGATGGAATGTGTTATAATGGAACTTATAAATAAAGACATTGGCAACCTTCAAACACTGGACCCCACCCAGTTTGGGTTCGTGAAGGGCTGATCTTGTCTCCTGAACCTGATTGATTTCTTTGAATCAGTCTCCAGAGCCGTGGACAAGGGTAAACTGGTCCACACAGCCTATCTGGACCTCACCAAGGCCTTCGACACCATACCCGACTTTGGAATCATAGATAAATTTACTAAGCAGGGCATTAATCCCTACGTCACTCGATGGGTTGCCAACTGGCTTACTGACAGAACCCACACTGTAAAAGAAGCAGACTCCAAATTCAGCTCCAGACAAGAGACAAGTGGAGTACCTCAGGGTTCAGTCCTGGGACTGCTCTTGTTTGGCATCTACGTCTCTGAAGTACAGGCCAACACTAAGGGACTCTGGCTAACAAAGTTCGCAGATGACTGTAAACTGGGAGCCATTACTGAATCCCCAAATAATGTGGATATTCTACAAAAAGGCCTTACAGAAACAGATGATTGGTGCCAGAGCCATGGGCTCAAGCTCAATGTCAAGAAATGTTTAGTTATCCCCTTTGGGAAAAAACATGTACCCATGAATTACCACATAGGTGGCAGTACACTAAACACTGAAAGTGTGATAAGAGACTTAGGGACACAGGTGGACAGTGGTCTCACCTTCGATAACCACATCGCCACAACAGTCAGGAAATCATGTGGCACACCTCATCACTAAGGGCTTTTCATCCAGAAAAAAGGAGGTCATTGTCCCACTGTACTCATCCCTCATTAGACCCATTATAGAATACAATGCCCCGTTTGGTATGTACCTCTCAGGACATCTGCAACAACTGGAAAGGCCGCAGAAATACCTCACTAAAAAAATCACAGGCCTAAAGCAGATGCCCTATGCTGACCATCTAAAAAAAAACACCTATACTCTGTCACATATCATCTACTCTGAGGCGATCTCTGCTTAACATACAAGGCCATATCAAACCCAGAGCTGTTGGACATGCTACACTTAAAGAAATCCCAATCTCTCAGAGACACATGCTCCAGGGATCTAAACCTTGTCATCACAATGAACAAAACATGCTGGAGGGATTGGTTCCTGACCCAGAGACTCCCCAGACTCTGGAATAGACTGCCCATACATGTCAAGCAGAGCGCCTCATTGGCTCTCTTCAAAAGGAACCTTGATGATTGGATGGGAGATAGGAAATTCATGCCAGGGATCACGTCAGTTGTCCTGCTAGACAGGAGTCCAGGGAAGTAAATACTGTAGGAAGAAATATCCAGGGAATTGTAATGGCTAGGCTTGTATAGGCCCTAGAGCTGATAGCCTAGTACCAACATATGAACCAAACTATGAACCTATTATTAAGCATAATAAATTTACTATTATATAAATAACAACAAGCTTTACATATCCCATAGGTTCATAGGTTCATAGGTTCATACTAGGCTATCTGCCCGAGGGCATTTATAAGCCTAGCCCATTGTTTTGTGGCTTACGCCACCCCTTTAGTATGGGGAACTATACCCATTATTTTGCTGTGCCTCTGTCGAGCAGTGACACTGAGGTAATTCCTGGGGTATATCTGCGATCTCCCATCCATTGGTCAAGATTTCTCTTGAACAAGGCCAGCGAGGTGCTCTGCCTCACATGTACCGGGATTTTGTTCCACAGCATAGGGAGTCTTTGGGTGATGAATCTATCTCTCCAGCACATCCTATTAATAGCCGTGTCGAGGTTAAAGTCTCCGCCCTTGTGGCTCTGATGGATCTAGATTTTTGAGGTGAAGCATATTCATCAAATCTGGGTTTGACATGGCCTTGTATGTTAGGCAAAGGTCACCTCTGAGCAAGCGGTGCGACTGAATAGAGCTGGAGTTCTTTCAGTCGGGCAGCATAGGACAGATTTTTGAGACCCTTTATCCTTTTGGTGAGGAACTTTGTGGCCTCTCCAGCTGCTGCAAGTGTCGGGTCAGATACATTCCGAATGGGGCATTGTACTCAATCATTGGTCTGATGAGTGATGAGTAAAGGGAGACTATGACCTCCCTTGATCTAGATGAGAATCCCTTCATGATAAGGTGGGCAATGTAGAAGGACTTCCTAACTACTTTAGCTACATGGGTGTCGAATGACAGAATACTATCAACCTGGGTCCCCAGGTCCCTGATAACTTCTTCTGTGCTCAGTGGATTGCCACCTATTTGGTAGCTAGGGGTAACCTTGTTTTTCCCGAAGGGTATGACTATGCATTTTTGGCATTTAACTTTAGGCCGTGGCTCTGGCACCAGTTATCCGTTTCTGTGAGACCCTTCTGAAGGATATCTGTGTCAGATGTGTTTTCTACTATGGCCAGTTTGCAGTCATCTGCAAACTTTGTCAGCCATAACCCTCCTGTGTTTGCTTGTACTTGGAAAAGTAGATGCCAAACAAGAGTGGGCCCAGGACTGAGCCCTGTGGGACACCACTTGTGACAGGCTTTGAGTCTGACATGGCGCCAGCAACTCTGACCCTGTGGGTTCTGTCACTCAGCCAGTTTGCAACCCATCTTGTGATGTATGGGTTAACATTTAAGCTGATGAGTTTTTCAATGATACCCGAGTGGGGTATTGTATCGAAGGCCTTAGCCAGATCGAGGTAGGCTGTATGGACTGCCTTTCCCTCATCAATGGCTTTGGTGACTGTTTCGAAAAAGTCAATCAAGTTTAAAAGGCATGATCTGCCTTTGACAAAGCCAAACTGGGTTGGATCCAAAGTCTGCAAATTCCCTATGTCTTTATTTATGAGGTCCATTATGATCCTCTCCATGGCTTTGCAGATAAGGCTTGTCAAGCTAATGGGACGGTAATTTCCAGGGTCTGTGGAGGCACCGCCTTTGTGAAGTGGGACCACAGTTGCAGTGCGCCACTCCCTGGGTACGTATCCAGAGGTAAGACTTTGATTAAACAGCTGTCCTAGCTGTGGGTTTAATTCCTCATTGAGTTCGTGGAGCACACAGCCGGGGACACCATCGGGTCCCATGGATGCTGTGTTTTTGCTTTGGAGCGAGCAGTTCTCACTTGGGCGCTGGAGATGTTTCCGGGGGTGCACTCGTTTGGTATAGATATCTCTCCTTTTGGGGGGGAGAAATTTGCACTGAACCTGTCAGCCAGTATGTTGGCAATGTCTGTAGGATCAGTAATCTTCACATCATTTTGAACTAGTTCTGAGCATATCTGGGAGTTTCCTCCTAGGTTTCTAACATAGCTAAAGAAGGCCTTATGATTGTCTTTTGAGTCTTTAGCTATTTTTCTCTCGAAATTTGCTTTGGATGATTTTATGAGAGCTCTTAGTTTTTACTTATAGTGATCAAGGGTGTCTTACCTTTTAAGGATTTTGCTCTATCTTGTAGTAGCTTCCTCCTTTTGTTGTAGAGTTTGTTTATGGCTGGGGTCCACCAGACTGGACGCTTGCCTTTGGTACAAAGAGTCTTTGTTTTGCTTGGGATTGCCTTATCCATGCAGTCCTTCAGGTGCTGGTAGAAGGCGTTTGTAAGTGATTCAGCGGCTTGAGTATTGTTTTCCGGCTCGGGGCCTGAAAGGAGACCACACTAGTCTTTAGAAGTGTGAAGTCGGCTTTTGAGAAGTTCTTTACTGTGGTCTTTTTATTTCAGGTGGGGTGGGATGAGGACCTCCAGCGAGATTAGTTTGTGATCTGATCTCACCAGTGAGGGGTATACTTCGGTGTTGAACATTGTGCTCCCATGTTCGTGATGATGAGATCAAGTGTGTTATCTCCTCTTGTGGGGATGGTGACTAGTTGTTCCATGGCATTTGAGTTTATGAATTCCAGGAACTTTTGGGCTAGGGTGTTTGGGCTTGAGTAGTGTTCCCAGTCTATATTAGGGTAATTGAAGTCACCTAGTATGATGGTGTTTGGTGATACATTTATCCCTCTAGTGTTTTCAGGAAGGCCATGTGAGTTTCCTGAGTTTGTGAGGGTGGCCTGTAACATGCTACAATTTGCAGAGCAGTCTTGCCTATGGTTAATTGCACCTGGATGGTCTCCGATGCATCGTGCGTTGCCACCAGTCTTGAGGTGTGGGTGTCCTGGATGAATATGGATACCCCCCCTCCTTTCTTGGTATTGTCCGGATTTTGGGGTCGGAACGCATGATATGAGGTAAAACCTGATAGCGCTGGGGTGCTCTCAGGAGCCTTGAACCAGGTTTCTGTCACAGCACAGACATCGATGTTCTCCATACTGAGAAGGGCCTCGAGTGCGTGCATTTTGAGATTTAGACTTCTGGCATTGAGCAGCATTACCCTTAGTTTTTTTCCTTTTTTGTGTTCTAGGGTGGTAGGTTTAGAATTTGAGCCTTGACTAAAAAAGGCACTATGGGGGTGGCAAGAGCCTTTGCCAATATCCGGAATCCCAGGGGTGACAGGTGCAAGCCGTGCCTTGTGAAGCAGCGTGGCTTGTCCAGCATGTCATCCCAGGCAGACAGATACTGGATCCCCTTTGAATGACACCAGTGTTTAAGCCAATTGTTAAAGCTGATCATCTTATCTCTGTATTGTGGCATCATTCTTGGTGAAGGTAGGATACTGCTCAAGGTCAGGGTCATACCTGCCTGGGCTACATAATCAGAGAGCTCCTCAATGTCTCTTTTCATGTAGTCCAAGGAGGTACGTCTCAGGTCGTTTACACCAGCGTGGACAATGACTGAGTCATATTTGTACCTGCTGTTGAGAGACCTGAGTGCTTGCGTTATGTGGCGGATTCTAGCGCCCGACAGGCAGCTTACTGTGACCTACTCCTTACTCAGTCTGGTGAGCGGGACATCAGTGTGTCTGACTATGGAGTCACCAATGACTAGTGTGTCTGGCATTGTGTTTGGCCTTAAGGGCTGTGACTGTTTGACACTCTGACTGTGAGGTCTATGTGTTGCGGTGTTGTGTTCTGAGGTGGTGGTTGTTTGGGTGTCTGCTTTGGTGGCCTCTGCTGTTTTGGTAGATTTTGATCAGAGCCTCAGTATGTCTTTGTGTGTTTATGTGTATGATTTGAGGTTGTAATGGTACTATGTGAGACTGGGTCTGTAGTGTGTGTGGTAACCTTCTCCTCCTGACTGGTCTTGCCAGTCCTATGTTGAGAGAGCTCAGCCTCCAGTTTGGCCGTATAGTTGCATCTCGCATGTATTTGTGTTTTGTGGGAGGAGGAAAGGGTTGTCTGTGTACATGAGGCAATTGAAACATTGCCTCAATATTCCCAGGTTCACCAGCTGAGCAGGAGAGGACACTAGCAACTGATCCCTCGACATGCTAGAAGGGTAGACAAAAACTTTAAAAAAGATTCCGGGGACGTGGGTGACCGAGAAATGGGGGTTGCCTTTTGGGGTACTATCTATGACAAGAGTGCCGTATCAAGGTAATAAGTACTGTAGGAGCAAGTGCTAGGTTTAATAGATAGAGAATAGTCTACTTGGAGTCAAGTAGAGTTGATCTTTTAGTTATAGGATACGCTGATTTGATCAGTAGTATAGTTCGAGGAAGGTAGTTTTAAGGGAAAATTTGAAGAGTGGACTTTAGGTAGCCGAATAGTTTAAACCTGCTTAACCGGCACTGCCCTAGTGTGCAACAGTGGCAGCTCAGCTAAATCGCTCTAAATCGCGCTACGCCGTTTAGCGTTTTATACCAGGGGGCTGGAAAAAGCTAGAAACTGGCCCAAAACGACCAATAAACTACTAGCTACTGGCTGAAACCTCACAAAACTGGCCAAATGCAGCTCAATGCTTCCCACTCCCACTGGTAAGCAAGGTAGCTTCCCTTCCCCAAATAAGGCAAGGAAACAGTACACAGGAACTACAACCAAAGCCCAGGAATCAGCAACTCTGAAACTGGACTAAACTAGTAAAGCAGGAAAAACAAGAGATATTTTTTTCTTTTTTTCTTTTTTTTTCACAAAACAGGCAGAAACAGGTACAGCAAACACTTATAAATGCTATGAATCAGCTACTACAGCTTACACAGAAGAATTTGCTACAAATACAGTCAAATAGTAACAAACAAGGATTCCAAGTGCAATATTAAGTTAAATGCAGTAAAACAGCTTCAATGTAACAGAAAGGCAGGCGAAATACAGTTGCTAGGTATTCAGATGTGGAAAGCAGCAAAAATATACTTAGTATCAAGAAAAGTCGCTTATTCAGCTCTCTGCAGCCTGGATTACTCTGCTGGCCCACGTGGAGTCTGTGCTGAGTAGGTACAAGCTGAAAGTTTTATACCAGGGGGCTGGAAAAAGCTAGAAACTGGCCCAAAACGACCAATAAACTACTAGTTACTGGCTGAAACCTCACAAAACTGGACAAAAGGCAGCTCAATGCTTCCCACTCCCACTGGTAAGCAAGGTAGCTTCCTCTCCCCCAAATAAGGCAAGGAAACAGTACACAGGAACTACAACCAAAGCCCAGGAATCAGCAACTCTGAAACTGGACTAAACTAGTAAGGCAGGAAAGCAAGGTAGCTTCCCTTCCCCCAAATAAGGCAAGGAAACAGTACACAGGAACTACAACCAAAGCCCAGGAATCAGCAACTCTGAAACTGGACTAAACTAGTAAAGCAGGAAAAACAAGAGATATTTTTTCGTTTTTTTTTTTCACAAAACAGGCAGAAACAGGTACAGCAAACACTTATAAATGCTATGAATCAGCTACTACAGCTTACACAGAAGAATTTGCTACAAATACAGTCAAATAGTAACAAACAAGGATTCCAAGTGCAATATTAAGTTAAATGCAGTAAAAACAGCTTCAATGTAACAGAAAGGCAGGCGAAATACAGTTGCTAGGTATTCAGATGTGGAAAGCAACAAAAAATATACTTAGTATCCATAAAGTTGCCTTCCACCTTATTGCTATTCATTTCATTCAACTGTTTTTAAGAGTGTGCCTCTTGTCAAACACAAAATTAGATTTATCTCCTACCTTACATAAATCTGGATATCCTCTAACAATATTCCAATTATTATGGAGAACAGACCTCAAAAAACAATTATCAACAGTCATATCCAAAATGCAATGTAAACATTTTTGTTCAACCTTCCTTTTCTTAAGTAAAATACCAGCTCTTAAGATAGGAGGATATTCACTGGCCCTTATATTCAAAACTTCATTTGCCATATTATGTAAAATATTAAGTCTGCATCATCTTCCTATAAACATTTTAATAATAAAATTGAATTCCTCCACAAACACATTATTATCAGTTATCAATTCAGAGGCCCAGATAAACTGATTTGTAGGAATATTATTTCCATATAGAAGGGCTGATTGCTATCATAGATCAAGTAATTGTTAACAACCATTCCTTTTCTATATAGAACACCATCAAACTCATTTATAACATCATTAATACTAACATCAAAATAATTAACTTCCCTACCTGTATCACTTACTACAAATTTCAAAAATGAAGTCCTATTATTGACTGAATCCAAAAACAACTGATATTCACTATATGTGCCACTATTCATAAAATACTTACACAACCAATCATCATATCACTAAATATTATCCCTACTTCCATAACGTCCTCACCAACAAACCACCAGTACAACTTCCCAGCTCACCACTTTCAGAATCAATCTTCTATATGATTACTTCTTCTTTCAGCTGTTCCTGTTAGAGGTCACCACAGCAGATCATCTGTTTCCATTTCTTCCTATCCTCTGCATCTTGCCCTGTCACACCAACCACCTGCATGTCCTCTCTTACCATGTCCATAAAGCTTATGTTAGGCCTTCCTTTTTTCCTCTTACCTGGCAACTCCTTCCTTAGCACCCTTTTCCTGATATACCCAGCATCCCTCTTCAGCACATGTCTAAACCAATGCAATCTCTCTCTGGCTTTGTCCCTAAACCGTCCAACCTGAGCTGACCCTCTAATATACTGATTCCTAATCCTGTCCATCCCCATCACATCCACTGCAAATCTTAACATATTTAACTATGACACCTCCAGGTCTGACTCCTGCCTTTTTGTCAGTGTTAAGACTCATTAAAAAAGCACCAAAACCTCATTCTGACTATCCTTCATAAACTTTATAATACTACTTAAGAGTAATACAGAATGCAGCCTAGGCCCCAAAATTTCCTTTCTTCAACATCAAAGCTACTTCCTTCCTTCACTGGCCTGTGCCATCCACAATGCCCATATCATCAGAAACAAGCTAGACCATATAAGTGCTTTTATTTCCCAGCACACACCAGTCATTCTAGCAGTCACAGAATCCTGCGTAAAAAAAGACAGCCCCGACCTCCATCACTTTCTAACTTCCTACAAGTATGACAGTGATGCCAGAAAAGGCAAGTGATGAGGTGGAGGCTGTCTAATTTTGTAGAGAAATAACCTAAACCCAAAAGTCATTGCCAAGGAAACTTTTCCTCAGACTCTGGTCCTAACTGGATTCTCCTAAAATTTCCAACTCAGAAAGGCAAACCACTACTGATCACTACAGCCTATATACACCACCCCCTGCTTTCCTAGATAAATTCAACTCACTCCTCACTGATATCCTTAATAATTGTCACAAAAATAATAATAATAATTCTAGGTGACTTCAGTCTTAATTATCTTGACCCTCTTTCATCCGACATGGATACTTTCCTAGCAGACCTAGGTCTCCTTCAACTTGTAAAACAACCAACAAGACCTAACCTCAGGTTCTCCAAACACTTCACACTTGACCTGATTATTACACACAAATAAAACTCCATTGCCATCATAAACATTCTGCCACCATCACTAAGTGACCACTGCCCAACCACCTTTCCAGTTATCAACCATCTTATAAAACTACCGCAAATATTAAAAAATCTTCAGAAACCAAAGTAGCACAAATATAGACAAACTCAGAATCTTTCTCACAGCCCACAAATGGAACCATATATTCTCCATACATGACCCTAATACAGCAGCTATAAGCCCAACTGACTTTCTTCTTCAGCTGCTAGACAAATTTTTCCCACTTATTAACAGGCTTTATAAACCCACCAAAACTGAATGGCTATCCACTACTCTCAAACATATTTTAACTCTAAGGAATGAAACATGGAAAAAATTAAAACAGACTCTCAGAAAAGCCAGCTGCATATCCTTAATAGTCTTGCATAACCCAGCCAATAAGTCTATCTGAAGACACAAAATAAATCTCCAAATAAATACCCTCTTAAATTCCCCCAAAAACTTCTGCTAAGAGGTTAACCTACTTATAAGAAGAAAACCTCATAATATCATGTCTACAAGCACCATTCAATGTGCTACAGCAAACCTTTCTCTAGAGGACTTCCTTAAAGACTTTAGCAATCTCCTATCAATAAACTCCACACTTCCCACAGATCATGCACTGCCCACCCCACCACCATTCATCCCCCTCTTCCACTTTAAATACATATTCACCGAAGAAGTACATGTTTTACTTCAAAATATTTCTACTAACACCCCTACTAGATCTGAGAACATAAACCCCTGGTTCATATATCACTGCAGAGAGCATCCTTGTCTTCCTCTCTTGTACAAATAGTACAAATATAATCTATGTATCACACAAACCATCATGCCACTGATTTGGAAAACTGCTCTAATTAAACTCCTCCCAAAGCAAACCAAGCCAAAGATACCTCTCACTTCTGTCCAATATCCATCCACCCAATTCTGGGCATACTTCTTGAAAATATAGTCTACACTGAACTCTCCTTCCATATCCAGCATTACCACCTGCTCTCCTTTAAACAACATGGATTCTGTCCTGGATGAAGTACTATGACAGCACTTTGGTTCCTAACTGATGACATCTTGCTAAACTCTAATAGTGGCCTCCTTTTTTCACTCTGGGGATCACTCCAGTGCCTCTAATCGACAGAGACACTGGGAACTAAGGTCGGGTGGCACAATGCCAGGCTAATCCTATGGGCTAGGCTTGTAAAGACTCCAGGGCCATTAGCCTAGAACACACCTATGAACTTTACACATGCCCTGTTTATAGACCTAACAAAGGAATTTTACCTCCTCGACTATTATCTTTTCCAAAACAAATTAATTGAAATTGGTATCAGCCCAGATACCACTCCCTGGTTTAAAAACTACCTCATTGACAGGCACTTCAGAACTAAACTAGGACCATCCCAATCAGAATATACACTAATTGCCAAAAGCATAACACAAGTATTCATTCTTGCT
>NC_056748.1:217045844-217055067 GCF_019279795.1 Protopterus annectens
GGAGAGTAAGTGGGCATATTAGTGTTGTAAAATGGGTTCCTATCATGTACTCGAACTTTTACAAGTTTGAACCACATATGGTCACGACCATACGTTCGAATCTGTGAAAGTTTGAGTGCTTGAATGGAAATCTCCATAAGAGGAGGTTTCCATTCACTTCAATGTGGTGCAATCTCGGAGTTGGTATATTTAAGTAGCAGGGAGTGTGGGGTGCAGGAGAGTTTGTCCCCCTGCTTACAACAATTTATTGTTTTGTCCGTTGTGTTTTTATTTTATTTTTTTATGTAGTCGAAGTTCTGTAACTTTGAACATAATGGTTCAATCATTAGCTGATCGGAGTTACAGAACTTTGACTATCTGATATAGACCCTTGTAAAACTCAGTAGAAAAGATACAAAAAAATATCCTGATGGATGGACTGAATGATGGCAGTGAAACTAGCTATATTCAAAAGGCTAGCTAACTAAAAGAAATTCAGCCGAAGTCATGGAAATGGTAGCCTATGATATTATTCCTCATCTATATTGGTGAAACTCATGTTGTTAAAAGTGAGATTTACTGGGATCCATATGTGTGACTGTCTTAGACTAGGAGAGTTTTTACAATCACCCCCCAACCTGTCCAAGTTCTTCTTATTATTATAAGTTTAGAGTATTTCTCATTTAACAGCGAGCAAAAGAGGAAGTGACAGCAGGTGCCTGTTGTTGAAAAATCTTTTTTATCCCTCTACATATGTAACACATTTGCTTATCATTTTGTGACTGAAGGTTTTGGCATACTTACTGAATGATTCATTAGTGCATGTTATGTGCTGTAGTCAGTTGAGCAAAGACGCTTATAAAAGTAGACACACATAAGATGTACTTGAGGAAAATAGCCAAAATGTACATAATTTATCCTTCCAAAATAAAAAAATAATAATAATAATTAAAAGAACCTTTGCCACAGGAATTGTTATAACCTGACAGAAGAAATTGTTCTTGTACTGTACTTTTTATAGAATGATAAAATGTGTGCTCTTAATTCCTAGTGGTGGTTTTAACAATGCAATGAGGGCTAAAATTTACTGAGATCCCCTAACTCCAAAAATGTTATGGCTATAAAAAAATACATGCAAGGTATGAGGCAAAGTCACACCCCCCTTTTCCTTACCTAAACACAGCAACTTTCAGATAGTTGCACATTGAAGTAACTTATCTTTATTTGGGGAAAAATAATTTGCTTGTTTCCTTCTATACTTGGAAATTCATCTGAAGCTGCCGGCTTTAATTGACTGTGCTTGAAGAAATATTTCTTGAGAAGCGATCTTACTTGGGTCTTAGTAAAGGTCAATATCATAAGCAAAACTGCATTCATAACTATTCTGTAACATTACTTGCCAAAGCATCTCACTTCTGTTAAAACAGTTTTATTTTCAAGAATAGCACATTATTTATATATGTGGATCAAAGCAATGAAAGGTGATAAATAAATGCAAGTAAAATGTTTAATTGTGCAGAATTTGATCTTGTTTTCTCTACACCTTTGCTTTTTTGTCCTCTGTATTTATTAGGCTCAGTCTGTAGTGCTCATTTCACTGGGCTGTATTCCCTAAAGTTCACGGAATCCAGCGTATTACATCAATATCAGTGTCAAAGTTGCTGACACCAATGCAATAAATATACCACAGTGAACTCCAAATATCTTGGCGCACAATGGAGTATCTCAATAATAATGGTGCACTGTATATCACTCGCAAGTAATCCATAAGTAATACAAAATCTCTGTCAAAGTGTGATGTGTATTAACAAAGTTAAAGAAAGTCGATTCACAGTATATCCAGCCTGACAATTATATATACATATCTAAAACAGAATATCTTCAGCAAGCTTAAATACAGTTACAGGATATCACCATAAGTCTGCGATATTAAAATATGCTATTACTTATTTTCTAATAAAAAAATTAATAAAGGCAAAGGGCAATCATGGCCACAATGCCATAGCTAACATTAGCTAACAATGGGTGCAAAACACGGGTCTATATCACATCATCGAATACTTGCTTAATTGAATCACTATTCATCGAAACTACATTGTCAAAACCTGCCATCATCGAACGGCCATTTCATCGAACCTTTTCACAGGGAAAAACAATGGCTGGCCAACCTAGTGCCCATCACTAAATTCTAAAAATTTAAAACCCACCCAAGTGGGGGGCTTCACCCCCCCCACACCCCACCTAACTAAATTTACCAACTCTGAGATCATACTACAGTGGAGAAAAGGGCAAATTCCAGATGATGGTCAACCATTGCTTTGCCATGTGAAAAAGTTTGATGAAACAACCGTTCAATGAAGAGAGGTTTCGACAATGTGGGTTCCACGAATAGCAATTCAACAAAGTAAGTATTCGTTTACATGATATAGACAAACAGGACATGTGTGGAGAAAACAGATAACACATACACCCAAGAAAATTGAGAGATAGAAAAGAACATGTGCAGTATGGGTGAAGAAAAAGGACATACAAATGATATGTTGGAAGAGGAAAATCTGACGGAATATCAGAGGGATATCGGCAATATTTGTTTTTGTTTGTTTTATTTTGTTTTTTGTTTGGAATAGGTCTCATTTTTTTATTTTTTTAAGAATAGAAGGAAAGGTATAAATAGGGTAAAAGGAAAAAAGGCCATCACAGCAGGTATACCCATAAAGAAATATCACAACACATGACAAAGGTTGGAAAAAAAATAAGGACAGGTAAGTTACACAGACAGCTCAATCCACAACACTAGCAATGGAAAGTTGTCAAACAGGGTGGGGATGCATACCAGTCATGGTGAAATGCAGAAAAACATATCTACTCAAGAACTATCATGTTACAACATGTTGCAAACTGTGTGGCAGTCATACATGTGTATGGCCAATGGTGGATGTGTGTTGTAGGGTAATAAATAAGGATCACGGTACACATTGGATAAATAAACACATACCCAAGTAGTCTGTCAGCAGTACAAATGTAAGCCCGACAACATCATAGATGATGCTATATTATTCCAGCAGAGGACAGAAAAGAACCTCTGACCATGTACGTGAAACAAAAAATACATGCACAGTGTCAAACAGCAGTACAGAAGAAAAAGTGCAAAAATGTCTTCTGAATACATAAATTGGTGTACACAACCTGAACAAACATGTAATGGACTGCATATATGTGATGTACATGCCATGTCAAAGGCAACACACATGTGTAGGCATATAGTTATGATTGTCAGTGGTCTAAATGGAACGTAAACTTAAAGCAATGCCAATAAACAAATACACACCAATGACATGTAAGAATATTGCACAAACCTAGTACTACTGCTTAAAAGAATCAGGTTGTACACTTGAATTTCAACAATGTACACTGGTTAACACACGCATATAATGAGAACAAAGATGTATTGCAAGCAATAACCAGCGACTTGTGTGCAGATGTCCTGCATCTGTAAAATGGCCATACAGTTGGCACAGGTTGACCATGTCAACAACATAATACATGGCAATGGACAATAATTGAAAAAATGCAAACATATCTGCAAAATGTATTAAATAAATATTAAAGTTGAAGGGAGGTGGACAACCTGGCCCCACATCAAAAAATACAATGATAAATCCTGCAACATGATAAGGTTACACATTGCAAATACAAATTACATACGTTACAAATTGCATACTACACAGGGTGCTGTTGAAGCCAATCAATAATACATTTAACAAATGGCAAATGTATGTCACATGGGCAGACTGCATTGTTCATATCCACCAACATGGGCATGTATAAATTATACATGTACAGTAATGTGCACTCATGTAAAATCAACAGGCATAGGTAAGCAAGCTAACAATTTCAATCACATACACATATACTGTCATGTCAATGTGGCAAAAACAACCTCAGACGTATGTCACACACCCTGCTCATTACTGAGAAGTAGACACTCCAGTGAGCATCATTACAGCACATCAATGATAAGTTAATGAATGCTAACATGTCAAAGGTACAATGTAGTTTCATTATGAATGAGACAATGTAGAGGTACATGTCCAGTCATCAGTTAATGTGTACAAATATTGCCAGAAGGTGTGAACTTATGTGAATAAGAAATGAATGTCAAAATGTAACATACAGCAAACATGGCATACTGTACTGTTACTGAATACATTATCCATAACATGATATATACATTAATGTTAAATTGATGTTCAATGCAGTCAGAAAAGGAGGAATGCCCTTAGGTATAACATACCTTTATATGACATCACATGGGATCAGCATTGCCAACACATGGCACACAACATGCCATCATGCCAATGGGAAAGCATAACAACTGTCATCCAAAAATCATGGGCAATGACATGTCCTTCTCTTGTACATACATAATATGGCAATATACAAATCTTAACCATACCACTGTGGTAGTGCTGGACTACGAGAAACATCTGTTGTCTGTCATTTGCCCTCAGTAAAACATGTTTAAAGGGTAATTGTTGCAGCAGTAGCTGCGGGTTATCTACCACAATGCATGGACAACTGAATGTGGAAGGAAAGTATAATATGTTAATGTGTGTCATGGACACGTTGAACCATATTTAAATGTCAAATAATATATAGGCATGGTATGTATGCCCATGTAACACATAAGCATGCCAGCTACATGGTATGCATGTACAACAGTGCATATACTGCCCAATACTGCCCAATCAATTATATTGCAAACAGCATGTTGACAACATTACACAACTGGAACACCTAGACAATAACTATGATCCTGAGGGACCACCTTAATAGGGTGGAACATTGTGAATAGTCTCTTGGGCTATCTCGCTGAATGAGTCATGCATAGCCCATGCCATGTCCTGAAAAAAAATTTTCTCATCATGTCCATCTGTGTTCAAAACACATTGGTGACAATCTCTCAAATCTGCTCTCAATAATCATCTGTGTTTTGTCCCTGGTGTCAGCTCCTCTGGGGTTCAGCAAGGATGATGGCACATACAGCTTCAGGTCCAGCTTCTTCATCATCATCCTTGTCATCCTCATGCTTGTCATCACCTGTAGACTCTGGATGTAGCCTGGGATGTGTTCGTTGTCTATGGCTGATTGGTGATTATCTACAAGTATCATGCTCTGTCAAGATGAAATGCAACACAGGTCAGAAATTACATATGCATGGGGGGCGTGGCCAAGATGTCAGAGAGATAACAGCACTTTTTTGATGCTCTGCTTAACAGAAATTTCTCTGACAGGAAATTTTCTTAATATTATTTTAAAAACATCTAAATTTTCTTTCACCTATATATTTAGATCCAGTGGATTATTTTTTTCTACAAATATTTCAATTTTGGTGAATAGAAAGTGAATTACATCCTGTCAGATGTACAGCAGCTGAATATAACAGACTCTCTCAGCCATGAGTCATTCAAAAGCCTCTCTCCAGGAAACTTCCATGAAGAAAGAATTACAAACAATAATATCCAGTACTCAAGATCTTCCCATGAAAATGGACAATTTAGAAAAAGTCATGGAAAACATGAAGAAAGAAAATAGAAAGCAGATTGAAGAATTCAAGGAGATAATTACAAGACACACAGACCAGATAACAGAAATTGAAGAATCTCTTAATGAAATAGACGGAAGACAGCATGAAAATGATAGCCAGACTGACTTCTTACTAAAGCAAAACACCGCACTTTCAGATAAAGTGGAGGACCTAGAATTAAGGTCACGAAGAAATAATATTAGAATATACGGCATACCTGAAAAAATGGAAGGAAATAACACAATACAGTTCTTGAATGACTGGTTGCCTAAGACACTAAACCTACCTGAATCTCTCTCTTTTGGGATAGAGAGAGCTCACAGGTCATTGTCAAATATGTCTGTGTCAAAAAATCCAAATGCTTCAAGATCCATTATTGTAAAATTTTTATCATCTCAAGACAAGGACCTAATCCTGAGAACAGCGTGGGCAGGTAATCCTATACAAATTAATGGTTGAAACATAAGATTTGACAATGACTATACCTCTACTATAATAACTAAAAGAAAAGCCTGCATTCCTCTCATTAAAAATCTGAAGAAAGCTGAAATTAAAGCACAAATCATTTTTCCTGCCAGAATTAAAATACATCTATCTGAAGGAATAAAAATATTTAATAATCTTGATGACGCCTCTGAATATGTGAAAAAGAATAAGATTTTGGAAAACACTGAAGATATGGAATCTCATTACCTAGTTTAAAAAGGCAGGCAACAAATGGAAAAATGTTATCGATTGATAAAACAAGCAAGAAGCTTAAGGGTAAATAATACAAATAAAGCTCTTCCACAATCCCTTCAAATCCCAAAATTTTCGTGCTACAAATCACCTACATCGGGGAAAAACATACATGTTAAGGTAAAAATCATTTAATATTTATTAAGTATGCTTATTTATTTCTTTATTTTTAAATTTATTTGCTGTTTAAAAGCCTTTAATACAAATACGCTAGAATGTTAAACATAGATGTTAAAATTCTAAATCTTCCCTTCACAGAGTGTATTATTAGTTGACAACTACATAGGGGCAATGTAGCAATACCATAGAAATATTGATTAAAACAAGAACCCCCTTAATACCGGATACTGTATGTGTATTAGATTATGATGATATAGATTGCTCCGATAAGTGAAATGAAGGCTCCCCATCTCAGTGCAATTAAATGAAAGTGTAGCCCCTTTTTGCATCAGCGGGCTTTCTCTCCTGTTAAATGTCATGTTATGCTTGGGTCCTTTTAGAGCTAACGGATATAACGTAATGTGACTTGTACTAAATAGTTTAAAAGGTATTGGAAATTGTTCTTTATCATAATAAGAGAAGATTGTTTTCTTTCTAAGAATCCGTCATGACATGTAAAAATGCATTCTCATACACTTGAGAGGTTTGTGTCTTTACTAAATGTGTTTTGTGGGTCCATCTGCTGATGGAGAGGCAAAAGTAGATGTATTTTCTGATGAAAGCTGGTGGAGTGTGTGTTGCAGGGACAGGAGGGTTTGTATGCTTGATATTGGATGCATTGGCCAGTAAAACTGATAGTTACAGAGAATTTTATATTTATATAAAATGGGGCAAAGTTTTTTTTTTTTTTTTTTGTACTTCATATACATGCTTTTTGAGTAACATATTCTGTTTTTCTTTTCTCTCACAAAATGCACATCACAAGTATCTCATGAACAGTTATCATAGCTTGCTGCAGATTCCCTAGTGTGAGCTTTTAACTGCCAAAATTCAAATGTTAAAGGAGAAGGAAGGGGAAAAAAAAGGAAAAAGAAGGCTGTTGCCTCGAGACTTCTTGGTCAGATCTTCTTTGTAATACAAGAGACTTATGCATGTACTCTCTCAAAGTTTCTTTTGTCATATGAACTTTGGTTATGTATTCACGTTACCAGAAATCTTCACATGAAAAAAAAAGAAAAGGAAAACGGAACAACTGAATGCTTTATCACATACCAAGAGTGACAATAAAAATATATAAAAAACATAGACATATATAAAGGTCCTTTTTACTAAACCAATGTTGAAGCCTATGTTGTTCCCTTCATAATAAGTTTTCTGATGACATGTTTTACAAAGTAGTTTATACTTGATCATTAGTTGGCAGCTGTAGCTAACAGATACAGTGAAAACATAGACTAGGTCATCTGATCCTTTTTGGTTAGCAGAGCAGAAAGTGGCATATGCAATGGTTATAAAGTCACTAAAATACATTATCTATTGGGGGTTAATGTGTTCTTATTATTTTTAAAGTAGATTTTGGGGCAGCTATGTATTTTCTGTGCTTTCATCTTGATATCTTCGTCCCCAGTCTTACTGATTATATGAGTTGTTGGTTGATGGCAATACTGCTGGATTGGGGAAGCCAAAGCTGCAGGCAGACCATTACAATAAATAATAATTCTGTTATAAAAGGGTGAAATAATATATTGGGGCAGGAAAATGTTCGGTTCCAAAGAAAAGGAGACAGTTCTGCTTAGAGAATGATCTTAGTTGTTATTGAAGTGATGCTTTTGCCTCACTAGTCAGTGATAGTAGTAGAAGACTGTTAGGGGGGGCAGTGCAAAGTGGGGATGGTTACTCTTGACTTATAGTTACTACTTTCATCAGGACATGAGGACAGTTGTTATTTCCAAAGGTAGCCTTTACTTTTTAACTGCTTTTCTAATTAATAGTTTACATTATGTTGGATTTATAGTGAATGGTGAAATTGTGATCTACTTAATCCATCTCCAGCTACATAAGTGCATACTACAATCTGACATTTCACTAATATTCATAAAATATTGAATGTTTTACTGTCTGTAGACTACATTTTCTAGCAAAAGATATATTGCATGTTAACCACTGCCACTCTAACTGAAAAAATATTGGTAAAATGTGGTAATGTATTTTGTTAAAAAGGACAACTTAAGGGAACACATTATTACTATAACATCTAAAACTGAAGTGTCCTTGAAGGTTAAAAGCTGTGACTTCATTATATGATATTTTTAACAAAATTAAGCTACACTACATAGTTTCTTTAGACTCACATATTTGGAAAGAAAAGCTAATGTTTTATATACCTGCATAGATATTTGTGCAACTAAAATATTATCTTCTCATGTAAAAAATTCTCATTAGTACATCTTTATTTTAAATATCTTTAATAATACCTTAAGAAATTATTTAAGGTTAATCAGATATGTTTTTTTTTTTTTAGGGGAAGGAAAAACTGGTGATTTTCTATCTTATATAAAAGGAAAATAAGCCTATAGGCTGTATATTAATATGCTGATTCTATAGTAAATATTAACACTGTTGTGATTTCACAGACAAGTTCATACAGGAATGTTTTGTTGCATGATAAATGTTCTTATTTTTATACATAAACTTCTTTACTGAATTCCTAGATGAGTAGGTTTTGATCTAATGTAGTATACTAGATTAAGATCTGTATTAGTATAGAATAGATATAAATGAATATGATATACTATGTCATGATACAAGTTTAAAGACACTCCCCGGGATTCATGAACCTTGCACCAGGCGCCAGCATAGCGTCGGCGTTATAACGCCAAATATGGCTGCTTAGCGATTCAGGTATGAATGAATTCCACGTGCACTACCGGCGTGCGCCGGACCGTCTCGCCCGCATAGGTATGCAAAACACACTGTGCA